>NC_042973.1:32027785-32175285 GCF_901001165.1 Salmo trutta | reverse complement strand
CCGCAATCCCGGGTGACTACTCCATCCCGGAGCAAGCACCAATTAGCCTGAAGCTAGCCCGGCCAGGGCTCCAGTGCTACCACCGAAGCCCACTCCTGGGCTACAATATCCGGACCCCTTCTACTGCCGGTATGGGGCACGGAACCCCGCCGATCCTCTATGACTGGAATACCGACATAATCTGCCCGAGGATTCCAACAGGCCCCTCAGGCGCGACGTCTGCTGAAGGCCCATTCTGCTAACCGCGGACTACTAGCTACCTAGAACTACTTGGAACCCTACTAATTCCACGACTGGTCTATCGACGTCACCGCACGAAGAGGCAAAAACAGACGTCCCCCAAAGGCTAACTTGCTTGCCCCGGTCTGCTAACTTGCCTGCCCCGGTCTGATAACTGCTAGCCCCGGTCTGCCAACTGCTTGCTTGCTAACCCGGTCTGCTAACTGCTAGCTTGCCAGCCCCGGTCTGCTAACTGCTAGCTTGTTTAGCCCCGGCCTGCTAACTGTCTGAATCGCCGTGTCCCCAGTCAGCCCAACCACTCACTGGACCCATATGTTCACTTGGCTACGCATGCCTCTCTCTAATATTAATATGCCTCGTCCATTACTGTCCTGGTTAGTGATTACTGTCTTATTTCACTGTAGAGCCTCTAGCCCTGCTCAATATGCCTTAACAAACCGTGTTGTTCCACCTCCTACATATGCGATGACATCACCTGGTTTAAACGGCTCTAGAGACTATATCTCTCTCATCCTTACTCAATGCCTAGGTTTACCTCCAATGTACTCACATCCTACCTTACCTTTGTCTGTACACTATGCCTTGAATCTATGCTATCGTGCCCAGAAACCTGCTCCTTTTACTCTCTGTTCCGAACGTGCTAGACAGCCAGTTCGTATAGCCTTTAGCCATACTCTTATCCTACTTCTCCTCTGTTCCTCTGGTGATGTGGAGGTTAATCCAGGTCCTGCAGTGCCTAGCTCCACTCCCACTCCCCAGGTGCTCTCATTTGTTGACTTCTGTAACCGTAAAAGCCTTGGTTTCATGCATGTTAACATTAGAAGCCTACTCCCTAAGTTTGTTTTACTCACTGCTTTAGCACACTCTGCCAACCCGGATGTCTTAGCCGTGTCTGAATCCAGGCTTAGGAAAACCACCAAAACCCCTAAAATCTCCATCGCTAACTATAACATTTTCCGCCAAGATAGAACTGCCAAAGTGGGCGGTGTTGCAATCTACTGCAAAGATAGCCTGCAGAGTTCTGTATTACTATCCAGGTTTGTACCCAAACAATTTGAGCTTTTACTTCTAAAAATTCACCTTTCCAGAAACAAGTCTCTCACTGTTGCTGCTTGCTATAGACCTCCCTCTGCCCCCAGCTGTGCCCTCGATACCATATGTGAATTGATTGCCCCCCATCTATCTTCTGAGCTCGTGCTACTAGATGACCTAAACTGGGACATGCTTAACCCCCCGGCCATCCTACAATCTAAGCTTGATGCCCTCAATCTCACACAAATTATCAATGAACCTACCAGGTACAACCCCAAATTCGTTAACACGGGCACCCTCATAGATCTCATCCTAGCTAGCTTGCCCTCCAAATACACCTCTGCTGTTTTCAATCAAGATCTCAGCAATCACTGCCTCATTGCCTGCATCCGTAATGGGTCTGCGACCAAATGACCACACCTCATCACTGTCAAATGCTCCCTAAAACACTTCTAATTGACCTGGCCGGGGTATCCTGGAATGACATTGACCTCATCCTGGCTATTCTTTAAAAGTGCCTTCCCCACCATCTTAAATAACCATGCCCCACTCAAACAATGTTGAACTAGGAATAGAAATAGTCCTTGGTTCACTCCAGACCTGTCTGCCCTTGACCAGCACAAAAATATCCTGTGGCGTTCTGCATTAGCATCGAATAGCCCCTGTGATATGCAACTTTTCAGGGAAGTTAGGAACAAATATACACAGGCAGTTAGAAAAGCTAAGGCTAGCTTTTTCAAACAGAAATTTGCATCCTGTAAGTTTTGGGACACTGTAAAGTCCATGGAGAATAAGAGCACCTCCTCCCAGCTGCCCACTGCTCTGAGGCTAGGAAACACTGCTACCACCGATAATTCCACTAAAATTGAGAATTTCAATAAGCATTTCTCTACGGCTGGCCATGCTTTCCACCTGGCTACCGCTACCCCGGTCAACTGCCCGGCACCCTCCACAGCAACCCGCCAATGCCCCCACCATTTCTCCTTCACCCAAATCCAGATAGCTGATGTTCTGAAAGAGCTGCAAAATCTGGACCCATACAAATCAGCTGGGCTAGACAATCTGGACCCTCTCTTTCTAAAATTATCTGCCGAAATTGTTGCAACCCCTATTTCTAGCCTGTTCAATCTCTCTTTCGTATCGTCTGAGATTCCATAGATTGGAACGCTGCCGCGGCCATCCCCCTCTTCAAAGGGGAGACATTCTAGACCCAAACTGCTACAGACCTATATCTATCCTACCCTGTCTTTCTAAGGTCTTCAAAAGCCAAGTTAACAAACAGATTACCGACCATTTCGAATCCCACCGTACCTTCTCCACTATGCAATCTGGTTTCAGAGCTGGTCATGGGTGCACCTCAGCCACGCTCAAGGTCCTAAACGATATAATAACCGCCATCGATAAGAGACATTACTGTGCAGCCTTATTCATCGACCTGGCCAAAGCTTAAGACTCTGTCAATCACCACATTCTTATCAGCAGACTCAACAGCCTTGGTTTCTCAAATGATTGCCTCACCTGGTTCACCAACTACTTCTCTGATAAAGTGCAGTGTGTCAAATTGGAGGGTTTGTTGTCCGGACCTCTGGCAGTCTCTATGGGTGTGCCACATGGTTCAATTCTTGGGCCGACTCTCTTCTCTGCATACATTAGTGATGTCGCTCCTGCTGCTGGTGAGTCTCTGATCCACCTCTACGCAGATGACAACATTCTGTATACATCTGGCACTTCTTTGGACACGGTGTTAACTAACCTCCAGACGAGCTTCAATGCCATACACCTCTCCTTCTGTGGCCTCCAACTGCTCTTAAATGCAACTAAAACTAAATGCATGCTATTCAACCGATCACTGCCCGTACCAGCCCGCCCGTCCAGCATCACTACTCTGGACGGTTCTGACTTAGAATATGTGGACAACTACAAATACCTGGGTGTCTGGTTAGACTGTAAACTCTCCTTCCAGACTCACATTAAACATCTCCAATCCAAAATTAAATCTAGAATCGGCTTTCTGTTTCGCAACAAAGCATCCTTCACTCATGCTGCCAAACATACCCTCGTAAAATTGACCATCCTACCGATCCTCGACTTTGGCGATGTCATCTATAAAATAGCCTCCAACACTCTACTCAACAAATTGGATGCAGTCTATCACAGTGCCATCCATTTTGTCACCAAAGCCCCATATACTACCCACCACTGCAACCTGTATGCTCTTGTTGGCTGGCCCTCGCTTCATACTCGCCGCCAAACCCACTGGCTCCAGGTCATCTACAAGTCTCTGCTTGGTAAAACCCCGCCTTATCTCAGCTCACTGGTCACCATAGCAGCACCCAACCGTAGCACGCGCTCCAGCAGGTATATCTCACTGGTCACCCCCAAAGCCAATTCTTCCTTTGGCCGCCTTTCCTTCCAGTTCTCTGCTGCCAATGACTGGAACGAACTGCAAAAATCACTCAAGCTAGAGACTCATATCTCCCTCACTAGCTTTAAGCACCAGCTGTCAGAGCAGCTCACAGATCACTGCACCTGTACATAGCCCATCTGTAAATAGCCCATCCAACTACCTCATCCCCATACTGTATTTATCTTGCTCCTTTGTACCCCAGTATCTCTACTTGCACATTCATCTTCTGCACATCTACCATTCCAGTGTTTAACTGCTATATTGTAATTACTTCGCCACCATTGCCTATTTATTGCCTTACCTCCCTTATCCTACCTCATTTGCACACACTGTATATAGACTTTTTCTACTGTATTATTGACTGTATGTTTGTTTATTCCATGTGTAACTCTGTGTTGTTGTATGTGTCAAACTGCTTTACTTTATCTTGGCCAGGTCGCAGTTGTAAATGAGAACTTGTTCTCAACTAGCCTACCTGGTTAAATAAAGGTGAAATAAATAAAAACAAATAAAAAAACAAACATGGTTAAAACTATTATTTTGATATCATGGATGCTCAGTCATTGCATCCAGAACGTAGTCTCCAGCACCATCCCTCACCTTACTGAAACTGTGGTTGGGACACACTATGTTAATGTTTAATTGAAGGATTGCCACTATAAACACCTTCAATAGAGTGATAGTGTTATTATATGATGCAATCCTCTAGTGAGGGAGTTACTTTTGTGTCATTAATATAAAGTAAAGCTTCTGAAGTCGAGAACAAAATTCTTAGTATTGCAAACAAAAAGTGATATTGAAAGCAAAACATAAACCCAAAAGAATTGATAGTGAAACAAAATATTGCAAGGCTTTTTTTTTATTTGTGAGAGCAAAAAAAAAACTTTTCACAGATTTTCTTTAATGATAACGCAATTAAATAAAACCCCTCCCTCTTTCCTGCAATTCTCCCTATCTTTGGTTATGTTGCCCTGACCTTTGATTTCACTGCCTTTTTTCTAGTTGCAAGATTTGGCACATTCATTCCAGCATCATAGCACCCTGCATCCCACTGCTGGTTTACTCTGAAGCAGAGCAGGGTTGATCCTGGTTGCTCCCTGGATGGGAGACTAGATGTGGCTAGAAGTAAGTGGTGAAAAATAATAATGTGAAAAGCACATGGTTATTTTTCTACATGTGATTTGATCACAAATGTGTACACACAAACATTTGTCAGAATTTTTTCACAAGCACATTTTTACATTGTTTTGCATATATATTTTTAAGGGTTTGTAGACAGTTTGAGGTTTTCATCCACACTGATGAGGATATGAGAGGCAGGTGGATGGACACAGGTGGTGAGTGGAGAAGAAGGGAGAGTGATGTGGTGTGTGTGTGTGTGTGTGTGTATTTGTGCGTGTGAGTGTGTAGGGGGCCTTCATTATAAAAACATTAGATTCATACATTGCATTGTGGGGTTGTGATCTGAGTTAATGTGGTGGCTGCAGTGGCTGTGTCTCTCTATCTCTCTGTGAAATACTTTGCAACTGTAGTCTTTGGGTCTCTTACTTCAGTCACACCTTGGACAATTCCATTGGTTATCTTGTGCCTAACAAGCCAAATCAAGCTCATATCAAGCAATACAAAATGTGAAATGTTCAGGTCGGCAGCATATTGGGAAAAACCGCAGCCGAAACTCAGAGACAGCTGGAGCATGTTCCTGTAAGTTTGGTATAGATGATAGATGCTCAAGAGAAAGATCCTAAAGATTTTTCTGTATTGGATTGCTTGTTTAACATTTTCTGAGGCAGCAAAGGGAGGTCTGACTATGGCTCCTGCCCATTAGTGAGTTCATAGTGAATGTTATGCACCCTCTCCCTCCCCCTCTCTTGTTTGTGAGGTAGTTAACCTCTACGGGCTAGCATTGAGAATTTTGGAAAAAATATGTGCCCATTTTTAACTGCCTCCTACACCAACTCAGAAGCTAGAATATGCATATTATTGTTCAAGTTTGGATAGAAAACACCCTAAAGTTTCTAAAACTGTTTGAATGGTGTCTGTGAGTATAACAGAACTCCTATGGCAGGCAAAAACCTGAGAAGGTTTCATGCAGGAAGTACCCTGTCTGACAAGGTGTTGTTGTTCTTGCTTCTGTTTATTGAAGAGTCAGGATCTTAGCTGTAACGTAACAATTCCTAGGGCTCCAATAGGCTCTCAGAACCCGGGAAAAACCTGAACGATGACGAGGCAGCCTCAGGCTGAAACACATTATCTCCTTTTCCAAGTGTCCCATCAGTGGACAATAGAATTAGGCGCGTGCGCGATTCGCCCCCGTGGAGTATTTTTCTTCGGCTGTTTAGCTAATTGCAGATTCCCGGTCGGAATATTATCATTTTTCTACGAGATAAATTGCATAAAAATTTATTTTAAACAGCGGTTGACATGCTTCGAAGTACGGTAATGTAATATTTAGAATTTTTTTGTCACATTCTGCGCCATGCGCACGACCGTGATTTAGCATTCTGATAGTGTCTAGAACGCACGAACAAAACGCAGCTGTTTGGATATAACGATGGATTATTTGGGACCAAACCAACATTTGTTATTGAAGTAGACGTCCTGGGAGTGCATTCTGACGAAGAACAGGAAAGGTAAGACCATTTTTCTTATAGGAAATATGATTTTGATGAAGGCTAAACTTGCCGGGTGTCTAAATCGCTAGCCCGTGATGGCTGGGCTATGTACTTAGAATATTGCAAAATGTGCTTCATCCGAAAAGCTATTTTAAAATCGGACATATCGAGTGCATAGAGGAGTAATGTATATATAATTCTTAAAATAATTGTTATGCTTTTTGTGAACGTTTATCGTGAGTAATTTAGCAAATTGTTAGTAAATTCCCCGGAAGTTTGCAGGGGGTATGCTTTTTCTGAACGTCACATGCTAATGTAAAAAGCTGGTTTTTGATATAAATATGAACTTGATTGAACAGACATGCATGTATTGTATAACATAATGTCCTAGGTGTGTCATCTGATGAAGATCATAAAAGGTTAGTGCTGCATTTTGCTGTGGTTTAGGTTTTTGTGACATTATATGCTAGCTTGAAAAATGGGTGTCTGACTATTTCTGGCTGGGTACTCTGCTGACATAATCTAATGTTTTGCTTTCGTTGTAAAGCCTTTTTGAAATCGGACAGTGTGGTTAGATTAACGAGAGTCTTGTCTTTAAATAGCTGTAAAATAGTCATATGTTTGAGAAATTGAAGTAATAGCATTTCAAACGTTTTAAAAATCGCGCCACAGGATTACACTAGCTGTTACGTAGGTGGGACGAATTCGTCCCGCCGGTCCCATAGAGGATAAGGTGTGGTTTTCCACCTCTGTTAATCTTCTGTTATAATTTAACATTCTGTTTTTACATCTTCTGCCAAGGACAATGAATACCCACCCGCCCGCCCACCCACGCCGCATACACAACCCTTTCGCACAGAGCAGAGATAGGTCAGCCCTGGTCCATTCCTGAAACCTTTATGGACTCTGGGTCAAACTGAACAGTTGGAACCTCACTCACATATATATAGTTGAAGTATGAAGTTTACATACACTTAGGTTGGAGTCATTGAAACTCATTTTTCAACTACTCCACAAATGTCTTGTTAACAAACTATAGTTTTGGCAAGTCGGTTAGGACATCTACTTCGTGCATGACACAAGTCATTTTCCAACAATTGTTTACAGACAGATTATTTCACTTATAATTCACTGTATCACAATTCCAGTGGGTCAGAAGTTTATAAACACTAAGTTGACTGTGCCTTTCAACAGCTTGGAAATATCCAGAAAATGATGTCATGTCTTTAGAAGCTTCTGATAGGCTAATTGACATCATTTGAGTCAATTGGAGGTGTACCTGTGGATGTATTTCAAGGCCTACCTTCAAACTCAGTGCCTCTTCGCTTGACATCATGGGAAAATCAAAAGAAATCAGCCAAGACCTTAGAAAAAGAATTGCGGACCTCCACAAGTCTGGTTCATCCTTGGGAGCAATTTCCAAAAGCCTGAAGGTACCATACCACATTCATCTGTACAAACAATAGTACACAAGCATAAACACCATGGGACCATGCAGCCGTCATACCGCTCAGGAAGGAGACGCGTTCTGTCTGCTAGAGATGAACGTACTTTGGTGCGAAAAGTGCAAATCAATCCCAGAACAACAGCAAAGGACCTTGTGAAGATGCTGGAGGAAACAGGTACAAAAGTATCTATATCCACAGTAAAAACGAATCCTATATCGGCAGAACCTGAGAGGCCGCTCAGCAAGAAAGAAGCCACTGCTCCAAAACCGCCATACAAAAGCCAGACCACGGTTTGCAACTGCACATGGGAACAAAGATCGTACTTTTTGGAGAAATGTCCTCTGGTCTGATTAAACAAAAATAGAACTGTTTGGCCATAATGACCATCATTATGTTTGGAGGAAAAAGGGGGAGGCTTGCAAGCCGAAGAACACCATCCCAACCGTGAAGCACGGGGATGGCAGCATCATGTTGTGGGGGTGCTTTGCTGCAGGAGGGACTGGTGCACTTCACAAAATAGATGGCATCATGAGGGAAGAAAATGATGTGGATATATTGAAGAAACATCTCAAGACATCAGTCAGGAAGGTAAAGCTTGGTCGCGAATGTGTCTTTCAAATGGACAATGACCCCAAGTGTTACAGATACAGGTATCCTGTGTGTATTTGTTTTCTCTCCTTCTGCCCTAGTCACAGGTGGCAGTCATCAGTCACCAATCAGTCGCCAATCAAAGACACACCTGCTCCGTTTCCCTTACCCAATCACATCCCCTTTCCCTTGGTTTAAAAGAAACCCAATCAGTTGTCTCTCTAGCTATCTCTCTTGTGTTTTTGCGCCTACATGTCACATTTGTCCATTATTATGTGAGTATGTATTGTTGTGGTGTATGACTGTTTGTTTGTTGGTGGGAAAAGGCGATACCAAGCCAAGTCGCCCATGGGAAGGTTTTTTGGGGATATTTATTAGTTGTTTCCTTGGGTCCAGTTACCCCCCCCCCCCATTAACGTGTCTTAAGTGTTTGACGGTAGATATAGGTTGTCTGTTGTTTTTAGTTCTCACTGTTTCTTTTCACTGTTATGATTTGCATGAGATATGTTCCGGGTCTCGTTTCCATCCCCCCTAGACTGCAGGGCCAAAGGGGTTCGTAACATAAGTGGGGGCTCATCCGGGATCTGTCTTTACTGACACCCATGCCGCTCGTGCAAATAATTGTGGTGGTCTAGTTCAGTGTTGAGCATCACCGCTGGGAATAGCTGATGTAGCATTAGAGTTTGCTATTTGTTGGCTCTTGTGTTTTAGTGGTAGTTCAAAATGGCTACTTTTGATTTGAAATCCTTTTTGGATAACCCTACCGGGGAGGTTTTTGACAAATGTCGTAGAGTTGATTTACTGACCTTGGCTGACCATTATTCAGTATCTATTCCGCAGAGTTTAGTTAAAGCAGAGGTTAAACAACTGGTGTTAAATGTTTTGTTGGAAGAGCAAGTGCTTGTGTAATCGCTGCCTGAAGCCTACTACCCATGTAGGGGATTTTGCTGCTCCTGTAAGCTCGTTGGTGTCTGAGAACGAGGGCGAGGCTAAAGCTCCTGCCACATTGCCACGTTTTGATCCACTCTCCCCACTGTCAAACGGTGATGCCATGAGGGATGTCCAACTGGAGGCGGAAGAGAGAGCCCAAATTTGGCGAGAAAATCTCCAGTTGGAAAAGTGTAAACTTGAGGCAGAAAAAGAAAGAGAACAGCAGCAGTTGGAAATGTGTAAACTTGAGGCAGAAAGAGAACAGCGGCAACTGGAGTTCAAAATGTGCCAGATAGAACTGGAGGTGGAGACAGCGAGGCTATCCTCCATTCCTGCTGTGCCTGTTAGTGAGCCGTCCTCACCAGCTGTCTTCCAACACTTTTGACATTAGTAGGCAGATTGCCTTGGTACCTTTGTTCAGAGAGTCAGAGGTTGACTCCTATTTTTGTGTTTTTAAGCATATAGCCGTAGCATTGAAATGGCCTGAAGAGGTATGGTGGCTATTACTTCAGTGTCCGGTTGGAATATTATCGATTATTTATGTTAAAAATACCCTAAGGATTGATTGTAAACATCGTTTGACATGTTTCTACAAACGGTAATGGAACTTTTGAGCTTTTTGTCTTTTGATTTGCGCTCCCGCATCGTGCCTTTGGAATAGTGTTCTGAACGCACCAACAAAACGGAGGTATTTGGACATAAATGATGGACTTTATCGAACAAATTAACATTTCTTGTGGAAGTGGGAGTACTTTGAAAGCATTCCGCCTAGGATTAGCAAAGGTAAGGAATGATTTATAATACTAATTTAGAGTTTTGTTGATGCCAGAACTTGGCGGGTAACTGTATAGCTTGCATTGATGGCTGAATTCTGTACTCAGAATATTGAACAATGTGCTTTCTCCGTAAAGTTATTTTGAAATCTGACACAGCGGTTGCATTAACTTGTTATGGATAGGGGGCAGTATTTTCACGGCCGGATAAAAAACGTACCCGATTTAATCTGATTATTACTCCTGCCCAGAAACTAGAATATGCATATAATTACTAGCTTTGGATAGAAAACACTCCAAAGTTTCTAAAACTGTTTGAATGGTGTCTGTGAGTATAACAGAACTCATTTGGCAGGCCAAAACCTGAGAAGATTCCAAACAGGAAGCGCCCTCTCTGACAATTTCTTGGCCTTCTTGATCATCTCTATCCAAAACAGGGGATCTCTGCTGTAACGTGACATTTTCTAATGCTCCCATAGGCTCTCAGAAGGCGCCAGAACGGGGAATGATGACTTTGCAGGCCATGGCTGAAAAACAGTAGCGCATTTGGATAGTGGTCGATCTGAGAACAATGAGACTGGTGGCGCGTGCACGAGAAGACTCCATGTTTTTATTTTTTCGTCTTTGAACGAAAACAGGGTTTCCCGGTCGGAATATTATCGCTTTCTTACGAGAAAAATCGCATAAAAATTGATTTCAAACAGCGTTTGACATGCTTCGAAGTACGGTAATGGAATATTTTGAATTTTTTTGTCACGAAACACGCCGGGCGCGTCACCCTTCTTTACCCTTCGGATAGTGTCTTGAACGCACGAACAAAACGCCGCTATTTGGATATAACTATGGATTATTTTGAACCAAACCAACATTTGTTATTGAAGTAGAAGTCCTGGGAGTGCATTCTGACGAAGAACAGCAAAGGTAATCCAATTTTTCTTATAGTAAATCGGAGTTTGGTGAGTACCAAACTTGGTGGGTGTCAAAATAGCTAGCCATGATGGCCAGGCTATCTACTCAGAATATTGCAAAATGTGCTTTCACCGAAAAGCTATTTTAAAATCGGACATAGCGATTGCATAAAGGAGTTCTGTATCTATAATTCTTAAAATAATTATGTTTTTTGTGAACGTTTATCGTGAGTAATTTAGTAAATTCACCGGAAGTGTTCGGTGGGAATGCTAGTTCTGAACGTCACATGCTAATGTAAAAAGCTGGTTTTTGATATAAATATGAACTTGATTGAACAAAACATGCATGTATTGTATAACATAATGTCCTAGGAGTGTCATCTGATGAAGATCATCAAAGGTTAGTGCTGCATTTAGCTGTGGTTTTGTTTTTTGTGACATTATATGCTAGCTTGAAAAATGGGTGTCTGATTATTTCTGGCTGGGTACTCTGCTGACATAATCTAATGTTTTGCTTTCGCTGTAAAGCTTTTTTGAAATCGGACAGTGTGGTTAGATAAAGGAGAGTCTTGTCTTTAAAATGGTGTAAAATAGTCATATGTTTGAAAAATTGAAGTTTTTGGATTTTTGAGGAATTTGTAATTCGCGCCACGTCTATCATTTGATATTGGAGCAGGTGTTCCGCTAGCGGAACGTCTAGATGTAAGAGTTAAGAAGTAGTATATCTATAATTCTTTAAATAATTGTTATATATTTTGTCAACATTTATGATGAGTATTTCTGTAAATTAATGTGCACGTTCACAGGAAGTTTTGGGAGGCAAAAATTTTCTGAACATCACGCGCCAATGTAAAATGCTGTTTTTGGATATAAATATGAACTTGATCGAACAAAACATACATGTATTGTGTAACATGATGTCCTATGAGTGTCATCTGATGAAGATCGTCAAAGGTTAGTGCTTAATTTTAGCTGTATTTCTGGTTTTTGTGACCCCTCTCCATGCTAGGAAAATGGCTGTGTGGCTTTTCTTGTTTAGGTGGTGTCCTAACATAATCTAATGTTTTGCTTTTGCTGTAAAGCCTTTTTGAAATCAGACAATGTGGTTGCATTAAGGAGAAGTGTATCTTTAAAATGGTGTTAAATAGTCGTATGTTTGAGAAATTTGAATTATGAGATTTTGGTCGTTTGAATTTGCTGCCCTGCTATTTCACTGGCTGTTGGGAGTGTGTCCCGCAGGTGGGACGGTCACGTCCCACATACCCAAGAGAAGTTAAGATCCTTGTCAATTACGCACCGTGTGGCAAGCGCATATCAACCAGAGTCTCAGGGTGCGCTTGAACGTTGGCATCAGACACTGTAGTCTATGCTACGTAAATATTGTTTGGAATCTGAGAAAGATTGAGATGAGGGAGTTCCTCTAGTTTTGTTTGCTGCTCGTGGAACTGTACAGGAGTCCCTAGAGTTCAGCCCAGCTGAACAAGTGTTTGGTCACACAGTGAGAGGACCAATGAAAGTCCTTAAAGAACAGTTTTTGTCCCGAGAGTTTTGTGCGGGAGACGAGAATGTGTTGGACTACGTTAGTCGCTTTCGTGAGTGCCTACACCAAGCCTGTGCTCTCGCAAAGGAAGCTCTGTCTTCCTCACAGAGGAGTATGAAAAAACACTATGATAAACAGGCTGAGTCTCGTCCACTACAGCCGGGTGATCAAGTTCTGGTGTTATTGCCTGTTCCAGGGTCTTCACTGTCAGCTCGTTTCTCTGGTCCTTATTTAATTGAAAAGAAATTAAGTGAAACTGATTATGTGCTTCAAACTCCTGATAGAAAATGGCAATCTCGTGTGCGCCACATTAACATGTTGAACGCATACCACACCTGACCCATCACCCAGTTAGATTGTTCAAAAACAGTGGCAGGTACTGTTGTCTCCTCTGCTTCTGCTGCTATGATAGTGGGCTGTCATATTAATGATGGAGATGGATTAGAGTTGCGCAATACTCAGCAGCAATGCGTTAGATTGCCCAACTCAGAAATGCTGCTGTCTCTCCAGTTAGGTCTGGTTCAGTTAACGGACGGACAGGCCGATGATATTGTGAGACTACTACACAGTTTTCCATGTCTCTTTAATGACGTTCCTACTCGCACAAACGTGTTGGAACATGACATTAATGTTGGAAATGCTGACCCTATCAAGCAACACCCATATCGTGTCAACGCTTCTAAGAGGAAGATAATGAGGGATGAGGTGAGATATTTGTTGAAGAATGACCTGGCTACGCCAAGTTCAAGCCCTTGGAGTTCTCCTTGCATTCTGGTTCCTAAACCTGATGGTACGTCCAGGTAATGTACGGATTATCAAAAGGTAAATTCTGTCACAATGCCAAATTCTGTCACAATGCCAGACTGTATCGACACTGTTGGTGCTGCTACTTATGTAACTGAGTTAGACCTCTTAAAAGGTTACTGGCAGGTTCCGTTAACCTCACGAGCTTCTGATATTTCTGCCTTTGTAACCCCAGACAACTTCCTTCAATACTCTGCCATGACTTTTGGGATGCGGAATGCACCAGCCGCTTTCCAACAACTGGCTAGCTCCATATTAGCTGGCGTTCCCAATTGTAGTGCCTACCTTGATGATCTAGTGATTTATTCGTCTGAGTGGTCAGATCATGGTAACTCTCTAAGGGTAGTATGTGAACGTTTGGCAGCTGCTTCTCTAACCCTGAACTTAGCAAAGTGTGAGTTTGGGAAGGCCACTGTTACCTATCTCGGCAAAGAGGTCGGCCATGGACAGGTGCGCCTTGTTGATGCCAAGGTCTTGGCTATAACTGCATTCCCCGCACCTACCGCCAGACGAGAGCTACGCAACTTTTTAGGGATGGTTGGCTACTACTGTAGTTTCTGTAAAAATGTCTCTGCGGTAGTTGCTCCAATGACCGATTTGCTCAGTCCGGCTAGATTGTTTGAGTGGTCCCCTGATTGTCAGGTAGCTATTACTCTTATGTAATACCCCTGTACTTGCTGCTCCGGATTTTGAATGACTTTTTAAATTTGAGGTAGATGCTAGTGCCAGGGGTGCTGGTGCTGTTCTACTGCAGCAGGACAAGAGTGGAGTGGATCATCCTGTTTGTTATTTTTCTTTTTTTAAATGTAACAAATGTCCGGCTAACTATGCAACCATCGAACAAGAAGCTCTAGCTTTGTTGTTAGCTCTGCAATACTTTGAAGTATATATAGTGGGGGAAAAAAGTATTTGATCCCCTGCTGATTTTGTACGTTTGCCCACTTACAAAGAAATTATCAGTCTATCATTTTAATGGTAGGTTTATTTGAACAGTTAGAGACAGAATAACAACAAAAAAATCCAGAAAAACGCATGTCAAAAATGTTATAAAATGATTTGTATTTTAATGAGGGAAATAAGTATTTGACCCCTCTGCAAAACATGACTTAGTACTTGGTGGCAAAACCCTTGTTGGCAATCACAGAGGTCAGACGTTTCTTGTAGTTGGCCACCAGGTTTACAAACATCTCAGGATGGATTTTGTCCCACTCCTCTTTGCAGATCTTCTCCAAGTCATTAAGGTTTCGAGGCTGACGTTTGGCAACTCGAACCTTCAGCTCCCTCCACAGATTTTCTATGGGATTAAGGTCTGGAGACTGGCTAGGCCACTCCAGGACCTTAATGTGCTTCTTCTTGAGCCACTCCTTTGTTGCCTTGGCCGTGTGTTTTGGGTCATTGTCATGCTGGAATACCCATCCACGACCCATTTTCAATGCCCTGGCTGAGGGAAGGATGTTCTCACCCAAGATTTGACGGTACATGGCCCCGTTCATCGTCCCTTTGATGCGGTGAAGTTGTCCTGTCCCCTTAGCAGAAAAACACCCCCAAAGCATAATGTTTCCACCTCCATGTTTGACGGTGGAGATGGTGTTCTTGGGGTCATAGGCAGCATTCCTCCTCCTCCAAACACGGCGAGTTGAGTTGATGCCAAAGAGCTCCATTTTGGTCTCATCTGACCACAACACTTTCACCAGTTGTCCTCTGAATCATTCAGTTGTTCATTGGCAAACTTCAGACGGGCATGTATATTTATTCTTGAGCAGGGGGACCTTGCGGGCGCTGCAGGATTTCAGTCCTTCACGGCGTAGTGTGTTACCAAATATTTTCTTGGTGACTATGGTCCCAGCTGCCTTGAGATCATCGACAAGATCCTCCCGTGTAGTTCTGGGCTAATTCCTCACCGTTCTCATGATCATTGCAACCCCACGAGGTCAGATCTTGCATGGAGCCCCAGGCCGAGGGATATTGACAGTTCTTTTGTGTTTCTTCCATTTGCAAATAATCGCACCAAATGTTGTCACCTTCTCACCAAGCTGCTTGGCGATGGTCTTGTAGCCCATTCCAGTCTTGTGTAGGTCTACAATCTTGTGCCTGACATCCTTGGAGAGCTCTTTGGTCTTGGCCATGGTGGAGAGTTTGGAATCTGATTGATTGCTTCTGTGGACACGTGTCTTTTTTACAGGTAACAAGCTATGGTTAGGAGCACTCCCTTTAAGAGTGTGCTCCTAATCTCAGCTCGTTACCTGTATAAAAGACACCTGGGAGCCAGATCTTTCTGATTGAGAGGGGGTCAAATACTTATTTCCCTCATTAAAATGCAAATCAATTTATAACATTTTTGACATGCGTTTTTCTCGATATTTTTGTTGTTATTCTGTCTCTCACTGATCAAATAAACCTACCATTAAAATTATAGACTGATTCTTTCTTTATCAGTGGGCAAACGTACAAAATCAGCAGGGGATCAAATACTTTTTTCCCTCAATGTATTGGTTCCAGTGCCCTACCAGTGATAGTATATACTGACCATAACCCCTTAGTGTTTCTCCACCGTATGTACAACCAGAACCAGCGCCTTATGCGTTGGGCACTTATTGTGCAAAAATATAATTTGGAGATCTGCCACAAAAAGGGTTCTGAAAATGTATTGGCAGATGCTTTGTCTCGTGTTTAAAAATGTATGATTTTTGTACATCTCGATAGGTTGCCTTTGATTGTTGAACTTGTTGGTGTTCTTTGTAAATACTTTGGTCGCAATCCTTATAGGGTTGCTCTTTTAAGGGTGGGAGTGTTATGGATACAGGTATCCTGTGTGTATTTGTTTTCTCGCCTTCTGGCCTAGTCACAGGTGTCGCTCATCAGTTGCCAATCAGAAGACACACCTGCTCATTTTCCCTTACCCAATCACATCCCCTTTCCCTTGGTTTAAAAAGAAACCCAATTAGTTGTCTCTGGAGCTATCTCTCTTTTGTTTTTGCTACTACATGTCACATTTGTCCGTTATCCTGTGCGTATGTATTGTTGTGGTGTATGACTGTTTGTTTGTTGGTGGGAAAAGGGAATACCAAGCCAAGTCGCCCATGGGCATACATTACCCGTAGGAAAACATTGTCTAAGAACCCTAGTTAGAACTGGGCGGACGACCCACTGTATTTTATTGGTTAGTTAGCTAGCTGTTATTGAAGCAAGTAAGACTAGCTTAGGGGTTTTTGGATATTTATTATTTCTTTCCTTGGGTCCAGCTCAGGCCCTTTCCCCCCATTACCGTGTGTTTAAACAATAAACCTAAAGTGTTTGACGGTAGATTTAGGTTGTTTTTAGTTCTCACTGTTCCTTTTCACTGTTATGATCTGCATGAGATATGTTCTGGGTCTCGTTTCCATCCCCCCTAGACCGCAGGGCCAAAGGGGTTCGTAACATAAGTGGGGCCTCATCCGAGATCTTGTCTTGTCACATGCCACACATACTTCCAAAGTTGTGGAAAATGGCTTAAGGACAACAAAGTCAAGGTATCGGAGTGGCCATCACAAAGCCCTTACCTCAACCTATAGAAATTTGTGGGCAGAACTGAAAAAGTGTGTGTGAGTAAGGAGGCCTACAAACCTGATTCAGTTACACCAGCTCTGTCAGGAGGAATGGGCCAAAATTCCCCCAACTTACTGTGGGAAGCTTGTGGAATGCTACCTGAAACATTTGACCCAAGTTAAACATTTTAAAGGCAATGCTACCAAATACTAATTCAGTGTATGTAAACTTCTGACCCACTGGGAATATGATGAAAGAAATACAAACTAAAGTAAATCATTCTCTCTACTATTACTCTGTCATTACACATTCTTTAAAAAAGTGGTGATCCTAACTGACCTAAGACAGGGAATTTTTACAAGGATTAAATGTCAGGAATTGTGAAAAACTGAGTTTAAATGTATTTGGCTAAGGTGTATGTAAACTTCTGACTTCAGCTCTGTTTACTGATTTCTATGATGATTATAAATAGCAACAGCTTGTACTATTACCCAGTAGGCCACTGGGCTGGCACATACTCATTACGGTCCACCAATCACAAACCTTCCCCCCCCAGAGAACGCAGGAGGAAACATGGCAGCAAGCCCCGACCCCTGCCAGCAGAGTCTGGGAAGGGACAAGATACACACGCACTCTAGCTTACACGGACACCTGCACACACACACATACTAATTTCCCACATGCACCCTCTCCCTCTCTGTGAGGTCAGTAGTGGGTAACCTTGAATCCAGACGCTATCCCAGCAGGCCGAGGTGCATGCTGAAGGAGTGACTCCATCCTGCTGCCTCTACGTGTGAGGGCTGACGCAACACACCACACGCTATTGACCCTACACTGACTCAGTAACGAACACTCACGCGTGCGCAAGTAAGTCCAATCACACACACAAGAACACACACAGAAAGCAGCACACCGGTCAATATTAGACAAAGCAGACAGATTTAATGTCAGAAGGACACAGGAGACACACCTTTCAGACAGCAGGTAAATACTACTGAAACACACTGCTACCAACCAACCCATTACCACACCAACCAACTAGAAAACCAAATCTAACACATTCTGTCCCTTAATATTATGCAGCAAACAGGGAGAGGACATGCTGTCTTTTCATGTGTGGAGGTTTTCTCTATAGGGAGCATGTTGTATACCTGAACAATAATACAGGTTATCAATAGAACACTTTCCACACAGCAAATGTGCAAGTGCTGAAATCTCGTTGAGGTAAAAAGTGTTGTAAGTGTTATATCTGAGTGTTGATTCTAGCGGGGTTAACACCTGTGGTGAATAAATTAAGTGTTATTTGAAACACAGTGGAAACAACACCGCAAGATGTTGGTGTTATTTGACTGTGTTGATTTAATTTCTGTTAACTTTATCAGACATGGGAGGGGCCTCATTATTATGTTTCCCAGCAAGCTTTGTTGCAGGTTGATTTTTAGAATAGTTTGTTTTAATATCTATGTTTCTTAATGCACAATGATTAACAAATTGATCTTATACTATACAAATATAAATAACTTACATTTTTCTAAACTAATCCAATCTATAAGGGGTTGGAATTAATGTCCCCGCTACTGAGATGGTTGTTCCAGTTTAGATGATTTAGTTAGTCTTGCTTATCAAGGTCTTCACCACAGCAGTCATTCTGAATGCAGGTTGTGGGTGATACAATAGTCAAATTGTTGGATATCCTCCCTCTGGTTTGATTCTGATATAATTACTAATCACTTCACAAACCAGCATATTATGATTTGCAGGCATGAGCTGTATACCACAAAGGTAACTTGGATTAACAACCAGAATTAACTATAGATACAGTGCCTTGCGAAAGTATTCATCCCCCTTGGTGTTTTTACTATTTTGCTGCATTTAAATCTGTAATTTAAATAGATTTTTTATTTGGATTCCATGTAATGGACATGCACAAAATAGTCCAAATTGTTGAAGTGAAATGAAAAAAAATTATTTAAAAAAGTGGTGTGTGAATATGTATTCACCCCCTTTGATATGAAGCCCCCAAATAAGATCTGGTGCAACCAATTACCTTCAGAAGTCACATAATTAGATTGCACACAGGTGGACTTTATTTAACTAAGTGATCTGTCACGTGATCTCAGTATACTATATATACAACTGTTCTGAAAGGCCCCGGAGTCTGCAACACCACTAAGCAAGGGGCACCACCAAGCAAGCGGCACCATGAAGACCAAATAGCTCTCCAAACAGGTCAGGGACAAAGTAGTGGAGAAGTACAGATCAGGGTTGGGTTATAAAAAAATATCTGAAACTTTGAACATCCCGCGGCACACCATTAAATCCATTATTAAAAAATTGAAAGAATATGGCACCACAACAAATCTGCCAAGAGAGGGCTGCCCACCAAAACTCACGGACCAGGCAAGGAGGGCATTAATCAGAGGCAACAAAGAGACCAAAGATAACCCTGAAGGAGCTGCAAAGCTCCACAGCGGAGTTCGGAGTATGTGTCCATAGGACCACTTTAAGCAGTACACTCCACAGGGCATTACGGAGTGGCCAGAAAAAAGCCATTGCTTAAAGAAAAAAATAAGCAAACACATTTGGTGTTTGCCAAAAGGCATGTGGGAGACTCCCCAAATATATGGAAGAAGGTACTCTGGTCAGATGAGACTAAAATGTAGCTTTTAGGCCATCAAGGAAAATGCTATGTCTGGTGCAAACCCAACACCTCATCACCCTGAGAACACCATCCCCCACAGTGAAGCATGGTGGTGGCAGCATCATGCAGTGGGGATGTTTTTCCATCGGCAGGGACTGGGAAACTGGTCAGAATTGAAGGAATGATGGATGGCGCTAAATACAGGGAAATTCTTGAGGGAAACCTGTTTCAGTCTTCCAGAGATTTGAGACTGGGACGGAGCTTCACCTTCCAGCAGGACAATGACCCTAAGCATACTGCTAAAGCAACACTTGAGTGGTGTAAGGGGAAACATTTAAATGTATTGGAATGGCCTAGTCAAAGCTCAGACCTCAATTCAATTGAGAATCTGTGGTATGACTTAAAGATTGCTGTACACCAACAGAACCAATCCAACTTGAAGGAGCTGGAGCAGTTTTGCCTTGAAGAATGGGCAAAAATCGCAGTGGCTAGATGTGCCAAGCTTATAGAGACATACCCCAAGACACTTGCAGATGTAATTGCTGCAAAAGGTGGCTCTACAAAGTATTGACTTTGGGGGGTGAATAGTTGTGCAAGCTCAAGTCTTTTTTTTTTTATTATTTCTTGTTTGTTTCACAAGAAAACATATTTTGCATCTTCAAAGTGGTAGGCATGTTGTGTACATCAAATGATACCAACCCCCCAAAAAATCTATTTTAATTCCAGGTTGTAAGGCAATAAAATAGGAAAAAATCCAAAGGGGGTGAATACTCCACAAGCCACTGTATTCTGGTTCATTAAGTAAGCTAAACTTAGTGTTTTGGGTTGTTGAGTTAATTACACCATGCCCATTCAAGGTTAGCTTTCTAAAAAATATTTGTATTTCATTTGGACAAGTTAGCTGGCTAACTCATTGATCCTGCTTTGTAGTATACCCATCTGACGTTCCCCATTAGTTAGGATTTTCAGACCACAATGTTGAGAATAACTAGGCCTAATGAAATGTATAATACATTGGTAATGAAGGGCTTACTTTCAATTAAAAAACATTAATTTAGGCAGTCACTTGGTAAATGCTTCTGGACTGAAACTTAATGAATGCAACAACCATGTCTCTGTCAATAATAAACACAGTCATGTGTGGGTATCTGTCACATTCACTCGCAAGGCATGCTGGGAAATATGAAAATAATACTTTACACCCTACAGTGTTAAACCCCCCCAAATTCTGTAAAACTACATGTTTTTCCGTAACACAAAAAAAACACCAAAACCCATGGCGTTAGGGAACCAACACTCTAGGGGTGGTTGTTTTTCAACACTTTGAAAAGTATTAGTTTACCACTTTTTCAATGGGTCACATATACACACTAAGTGTTACATTTAACACTGTGGGTGTTAGAGTTCTGATCTAAAATTGTCTGTGCATGACCCCAAGGTCCTTTTCCAGTTAAAGACACATAAAGAATACAAACATAAAAATGTTGCTCTGCTGTTAATAAAGGTACCATTTATCTAGGGATTTGTACAGTCTGTCTCATATCTATGGTTACGCTGTGTGTGTGTTTCTGGAGGGGGGGTGTAGTGTGTGTGTGTGCGCGTTTATACATACATATGTGTGTGTATAGTGCAAGTATGTGTTTGTATGTACCGGTGGAGGCTGGTGGGAGGCGCTATATGAGGACGGACTCATTGTAATGGCTGAAATAGAATAGTTGGTAACGGTATCAAACACATCAAACCACATGTTTGATTCTGTACCATTTATTATATTCCAGCCATTACAATGAGCCCATCTTCCTATAGCTCCTCCCACCAGCCTCATCTGGTGTGTACTCACAGCCATCGTAGATGTCAGTAGGGATGTGTACAGCAGTGTCGTTATCAGAGGTGAAGCGTTTAAACAACGGGTCCTCCTTAAAGGCTGGCCTGATCCGGTTCTTCCTACCCTCTGTGTGATTCACCTCCAACTAGAAGAGAGGAAAGGAGAATATTAGACAGTGATTTATCATAGACTACAACAACCTATGTCCACTATTAGATTGTATGTGTACATGTCAAATCCACTGTCCCTCATTAGACGCATGTCTAGTTATTATACTACACCGGTTTAGAGAAATAAATGGTGTGTGGAGAAGGCTGAGTTAAACATGCCTCATTTTCAAGCCAAACATATTTAGCCCAAACTCTGTGGATTAACATGGAGTAGGAAGAGACTCCTAATAAAGCAACAGTAGCAGCTCATACATCTCAAATGTCAATTAAAGTGGAAGCACACCAGGGACCTTTTCACCTAAGAGAGAGGAAGAGGGACAAGGGATATTTAGACAGGGAGGGAGAGAGGGAGGTGTAAGGGAGGAAGAGAGAAAGGGAATGAGGAGGTAGGAAACGAGGAAGAGCAAAGAGTGAAAAGAGTGAGTTGGAAAGAGAGGCGGGAGATGTCGTAGTTCAAACCACTAGTTTTTTTCTGAGTGAGATTGTGGGTTGATTATAGATACAACTCTGTGTGAGACCCACATGTTTGTTCATTGGCAGAAAAGGAATACAAATACTCACATTGTCCTTTGCATTGTAGTAAACAATGTCACCATCCTGTAACAAATGACACAAATATCCTAGTGATCATTTTGTGTGTGTTTGTGTGAGTGTGTGCGTATGTATGTGTGTGTGTGTGTGTGTGTGTGTGCGTGCATGTGTGTTTGTTGGAGAGAGTTTCAAGTTTTATTAGTCGTATGTACGGGACACATACAGACACATACATCATCCAACGAAATGCTTACTTACAGATTCCTTCTCGACAATGCAACAACAATAATAAAATTGTAAAAGATAAAAGAGAGAGCGAGAGAGAGAGAGAGAGAGAGAGAGGGGGTACTTGTGAGGTAGAGGCCATCTGTGGACATAAGTGGTTTAATGGCCCACAATATGTAATGCATAATAACTGTTAAATCTCTTGATGACAACAGCATTAAACCATATTGGTTCAACTATTATTAAACAAGATATGTGGACGCTAACTCAAGCGTGCCAGTGTTTGTGAGTGTGAGTGAAAATGTGTGTGTGCGTTGAAACCCTACAGTGAGGGAAAAAAGTATTTGATCCCCTGCTTATTTTATACGTTTGCCCACTGACAAAGAAATGATCAGTCTATAATTTTAATGGTAGGTTTATTTGAACAGTGAGAGACAGAATAACAACAAAAAAATCCAGAAAAACGCATGTCAAAAATGTTATAAAATGATTTGCATTTTAATGAGGGAAATAAGTATTTGACCCCTCTGCAAAACATGACTTAGTACTTGGTGGCAAAACCCTTGTTGGCAATCACAGAGGTCAGACGTTTCTTGTAGCTGGCCACCAGGTTTGTACACATCTCAGGATGGATTTTGTCCCACTCCTCTTTGCAGATCATCTCCAAGTCATTATGGTTTCGAGGCTGACATTTGGCAATTCAAACCTTCAGCACCCTCCACAGATTTTCTATGGGATTAAGGTCTGGAGACTGGCTAGGCCACTCCAGGACCTTAATGTGCTTCTTCTTGAGCCACTCCTTTGTTGCCTTGGCCGTGTCATTGTCATGTTGGAATACCCATCCATGACCCATTTTCAATGCCGTGGCTGAGAGAGAGAGAGGTTCTCACGCAAGATTTGACAGTGCATGGCCCCGGTGAAGTTGTGAGTGTCCCCTTAGCAGAAAAACAAACCCTAAGCATAATGTTTCCACCTCCATGTTTGACGGTGGGGATGGTGTTCTTGGGGTCATAGGCAGCATTCCTCCTCCTCCAAACACAGCGAGTTAAGTTGATGCCAAAGAGCTCCATTTTGGTCTCATCTGACTACAACGCTTTCACCCAGTTGTCCTCTGAATCATTCAGATGTTCATTGGCAAACTTCAGACAGGGGGACCTTGCAGGCGCTGCAGGATTGCAGGATTTTCTTGGTGACTATGGTCCCAGCTGCCTTGAGATCATTGACAAGATCCTCCCATGTAGTTCTGGGCTGATTCCTCACTGTTCTTTTTATTTATTTTACCTTTACTAGGCAAGTCAGTTAAGAACAAATTCAATGACAGCCTAGGAACTGTGGGTTAACTGCTTTGTTCAGGGGCAGAACAACAGATTTGTACCTTGTCAGCTCGGGGATTTGAACTTGCAACCTTTCAGTTACCAGTCCAACACTCTAACCATTAGGCTACCCTGCCGCCCCGTTCTCATGATCGTTGCAACTCCATGAGGTGAGATCTTGCATGGAGCCCCAGGCTGAGGGAGATTGACAGTTCTTTTATGTTTCTTCCATTTGCGAATAATCACACCAACTGTTGTCACCTTCTCACCAAGCTGCTTGGCTTGTAGCCCAATCTTGTCCCTGATATCCTTGGAGACCTCTTTGGTCTTGGCCATGGTGGAGAGTTTGGAATCTGATTGATTGATTGCTTCTGTGGACAGGTGTCTTTTATACAGGTAACAAACTGAGATTAGGAGCAGTCCCTTTAAGAGTGTGCTCCTAATCTCAGCTCGTTACCTGTATAAAAGACACCTGGGAGCCAGAAATCTTTCTGATTGAGAGGGGGTCAAATACTTATTTCCCTCATTAAAATGCAAATCAATTTATAACATTTTTGACATGCGGTTTTCTGGATTTTTTTGTTGTTATTCTTTCTCTCACTGTTCAAATAAACCTACCATTAAAATTATAGACTGATCATTTCTTTGTCAGTGGGCAAACCTACAAAATCAGCAAAATCAGCAAATACTTTTTTCCCTCACTATATTCCCTCCTTTTTAGCACATAAAGAGAGCAGTAATAAGACACCATGTACTGTAGAGTTATCTGAGGTTGCTGTCTCTCAGCCAATGGGTGGTGAATGTTCCAGTACTAAACAGATGCCACACATTACCCACATTCTTAATACACATTGGTGGTGGGAGGGGCATATTACACTTACAGTATATCATGTAACTGTAATGTTGGTTATAATTACAATCACAGTTTTACCGCATACTCATCCTCCCACTGGTGTTCCATCTGAAAGTTCTCAGCAGCCGTGGCCAGAGTCTAGAAAAGACAAATATAACACGCTAAAAATGTATACTTTACATACAGTATCTCTGTATCACTAAATTGTTACTTACTATCTGAAGACCAATCAATCCACATTTGGGATGGCACCTAAATCCTTCAAACTTTTACAGATGCACAATTGAGAGCATCCTGTCCGGCTCTATCAATGCATGGTACGGCAACTGCACCACCCACAACCGCAGGGCTCTCCAGAGGGTGGTGCTGTCTGCCCAACGCATCACCGGGGGTAAACTACCTGCCCTCCAGGACACCTAAAGTACCCGATGTCACAGGAAGGCCAAAAACATCATCAAGGACAACTACCACCCGAGCCACTGCCTGTTCACCCCGCTATCATCCAGAAGCCGAGGTCAGTACAGGTGCATCAAAGCTGGGACCGAGAGACTGAAAAACAGCTTCTATCTCAAGCCAATCAGACTGTTAAATAGCCATCACTAGCACACTAGTAGATGCTGCCTTATATACATAGACTTGAAATCGCTGGCCACTTTAATAATGGAACACTAGTCACTTTAATAATGTTGACATATTTTGCATTATCTCATATGTATATACTGTATTCTATCCTATTCTACTGTATCTTAGTCTATGCCGCTCTGACATTGCTCACCCAAATATTTATATAAACTCAGCAAAAAAAAGAAACTGCCCTTTTTCAGGACCCTGCCTTTCAAAGATAATTCATAAAAATCCAAATAACTTCACAGATCTTCATTGTAAAGGGTTTAAACACTGTTTCCCAAGCTTGTTCAATGAACCATAAACAATTAATGAACATGCACCTGTGGAACGGTTGTTAAGACACTAACAGCTTACAGATGGTAGGCAATTAAGGTCACAGTTATGAAAACTTAGGACACTAAAGAGGCCTTTCTACTGACTCTGAAAAACACCAAAAGAAAGATGCCCAGGGTCCCTGCTCATCTGCGTGAACGTGCCTTAGGCATGCTGCAAGGAGGCATGAGGACTGAAGATGTGGCCAGGGCAATAAATTGCAATTTCCGTACTGTGAGACACCTAAGACAGCGCTACAGGGAGAGAGGACGGACAGCTGATCGTCCTCGCAGTGGCAGACCACATGTAACAACACCTGCACAGGATCCGTACATCTGAACATCACACCTGCGGGACAGGTACAGGATGGAAACAACAACTGCCCGAGTTACACCAGGAACGCACAATCCTTCCATCAGTGCTCAGACTGTCTACAATAGGCTGAGAGAGGCTTGGGGCTTGTAAGCCTGTTGTAAGGCAGGTCCTCAACAGACATCACCGGCAACAACGTCGCCTATGGGCACAAACCCACCGTCGTTGGACCAGATAGGACTGGCAAAAAGTGCTGTTCACTGACGAGTCGCAATTTTGTCTCACCAGGGGTGTTGGTCGGATTCGCGTTTATCGTCGAAGGAGTGAGCGTTACCCCGAGACCTGTACTCTGGAGCGGGATCGATTTGGAGGTGGAGGGTCCGTCATGGTCTGGGGCGGAGTGTCACAGCATCATCGGACTGAGCTTGTTGTCATTGCAGGCAATCTCAACAATGTGCGTTACAGGGAAAACATCCTCCTCCCTCATGTGGTACCCTTCCTGCAGGCTCATCCTGACATGACCCTCCAGCATGACAATGCCACCAGCCATACTGCTCATTCTGTGCGTGATTTCCTGACAAACAGGAATGTCAGTGTTCTGCCATGGCCAGCAAAGAGCCCGGATCTCAATCCCATTGAGCACATCTGGGACTTGTTGTATTGGTGGGTGAGGGCTAGGGCCATTCCACTCAGAAATGCCCGTGAACATGCAGGTGCCTTTGTGGAAGAGTGGGGTAACATCTCACAGCAAGAACTGGCAAATCTGGTGCAGTCCATGAGGAGGAGACTGCAGTACTTACTGCAGCTGGTGGCCACACCAGATACTGACTATTACTTTTGATTTTAACACCCCCTTTGTTCAGGGACACATTCCATTTCTGTTAGTCACATGTCTGTGGAACTTGTTCAGTTTATGTCTCAGTTGTTCAATCTTATGTTCATACAAATATTTACACGTTTTGTTTGCTGAAAAGAAATGCAGTTGACAGTGAGAGGACGTTTTTTTTTTGTTGAGTTTATTCTTAACTCCATTACTTTACTTTAGATTTGAGAGTATTGTGTGCATTGTTGGCGTCCCCCCCCCCCACACACACACACTACTGTCTCACTCACTCTGAAACACACAAGCAAGGGGGTAACATGATCTGTGCTGTTGATAACAGCTACTGTAGCTACTTTATGACAGTGGCCATGCCAAGACACTAATCACATTGCACGCAGAGAGCACCTTTATTTCAATAAATGATGTACATTGAGTGTACAAAACATTAAGAACACCTGCTCTTTCCATGCCATAGACTGACCAGGTGAATCCATTTGAAAGCTATGATCCCTTATTGTTGTCACTTGTTAAATCCACTTCAATCAGTTTAGAGATACGTTAAAGAAAGGAGTTTATTGTGGACTACAGGAAAAGGAGGACCAAGCACACCCCCATTCTCATCGACGGGGCTCCAAGTTCCTTGGCGTCCACATCACCAACAAACTAACATGGTACAAGCACACCAAGACAGATTCTCCCTCAGGAGACCGACAAGATTTGGGTCCTCAGATTTACATTTTTTTAAAACATTTTAGTCATTTAGCAGACGCTCTTATCCAGAGCAACTTACATTGCATACATTTCTTTCTTTTTCCGTACTGGTCCCCCGTGGGAATCGAACCCACAACCCTGGCGTTGCAAACACCATGCTCTACCAACTGAGCCACACAGGACCATAGATCCTCAAAAGGTTTTACAGCTTCACCATTGAGAGCATCTTGACGGGTCGCATCACTGCCTGGTATGGCAACTACTCGGCCTCCGACCGCAAAGCACTACAGAGGTAGTGCATACGGCCCAGTACATAATCGGGGCCAAGCTTCATGCCAACCAGGACCTCTATACCAGGCGGTGTCAGAGGAAGGCCCTAAAAATTGTCCAAGAATCCAGCCACCCTAGTCACAGACTCTTCTCTCTGTTACCTCACGGCAAGCGGTACCGGAGCCCCAATTCTAGGTCGAAGAGGCTCCATAATAGCTTCTACCCCCAAGCCATAAGACTCCTGAACAGCTAATCAAATGGCTACACAGACTATTTACATTGGCCCCCACCCTCTGGAACGCTGCTGCTACTCTCTGTTATTATCTATGCACAATCACTTTAATAACCCTACCTACATATTACCTCAATTACCTCAACACTGGTGCTCCGACACATTGACATTGACTCTGTACCGGTACCCCCTGTACCGGTACCCGCTGTACATAGCCCCGCTATTGTTATTTTATGATGCTCTTTAATTATTTGTTATTCTTATCGTGTACTTTTTGGGGGGTATTTTCTTAAAACTGCATTGTTGGTTAAGGGCTTGTAAGTAAGCATTTCACTTTAAGGTCTACACCTGTTGCATTCGGCGCATGTGACAAATACATTTGATTTGATTAAAGAAAGATTTTTATGCCTTGAGACAATTCAGACAATGAGTGCGTATGTGTGCCATTCAGAGGGTGAATGGGATAGACAAAAGGTGCCAGGCGCACTGGTTTGAGTGTGTCAGGAACTGCAACGCTGCTAGGTTTTTCATGCTCTAATGTTTCCTGTGTGTATCAATAATTGTCCACCTCCCAAATGACATCCAGCCAATTTGACACAACTATGGGACGCATTGGAGTCAACATGGGCCAGCATCTCCGTGGAATGCTTTCGAAACCTTGTAGAGTCCATGCCCCGTTGAATTGAGGCTTTTCTGAGGGCAAAATGGGGGCATTGGGAGGTGCAACTCAATATTAGGAAGGTGTTCTTAATGTTTTGTCAAATCAGTGTCTATAAACACTGAATTGCTGATGCTATGCACTCCCCAGTAGGAGCAGTCCTCCATAGGAATGAATGAAATTCTACAGTATTTCAATGAAATGTTCAAAATTACATGTATTTAAATATGTATTTGTTGTAGTGGGGAAAGTAACATTAGTTATACTTCAGGGAAATTGTTTCAATATATATATTTTTATTTTGTAATGTTTTTAATGTTTAGCTCACATGATATAATTTAAAAGTATTGATTAAGATGTCTTTAATAGAAGAAATGTGTCAGAAACTAATGTAGACATTAATAAATACATTTATATAGCTTCCAAAATCTTTTTTTACAATGGTGAGGGAGTGCCAAGAAGAAGAACACCCCCAACCAGATGTATGTTCTTGAACCGATTACTTTCAAATCACACAGATTAAGTTAAAAGGCTAATTTAGTTGCTAATGCCAGCCTGCAGTACCTTGTCGTCCTTCAACTTGAGATGCTCAATGAGAGTGGCAGCATTGAGCTGGCATGCAATGTCACTTTCTAGAGTAGCTCAAACTGCCCATCCGATGTTTCCAAAATCCCCTCCATGTAGCAAGATGGTAACACGCTGAAATAACACTTCCTGATCTTCAAACTGAGCATTCTCATAGAAAACAATGGGGTGACGTCATCGATGGCTTTGTCAATATTTTTTTACAGTCTATGATTTAAACACCACAACATGATAGTGAGAGTGAGAGGGTTTCAGTAAATTTGTCGTTTAGACTATCTATATTACTTTTAGCAGACACTTTAATCTAAAGCAACTTGTGTGCATACATTTGCATATGGGTGGCACCAGCAGGAAACAAACACACTATCCATCCTTGGTGTTGCAAGCACCATGCTCTACCAACTGAGCAACGCAGGAACACTGTTTGTTATTGTTCGTCCATGGATCCAGCTCACATTCTGCACCTGCTTTGCACCCCCCTGACAAAACCGTAGGTTCTTTTATTTTACACACAGAGAGAGAGAATAAGGTAAGGTAGGAAGAGAAATGTAGAGTAAATGTGGAGTAAGACTTGAGAAGATTACCCAGCATAACTCTAACCCTCCAGACAGTCTAGACTAGCTGTAGTAGGCTGATGGTGCCTTTACAACCCCGTGACATTTGAAATGGCTGTTTTCACATGTTAAGCTTAAATGTTATATGTGGTAGCGTATTTTCACATATATTAAATGTAAAGTTCACATGTTAACACCACCTTTCACATGTGAGGAGTAACATGTTTTCATCTCACGTGAATTGCAAGTTCACGTTTGAAAAACACGAACATGTGAAAATCACATTTGCAGTTTCACATTTAAAAAAACATCTACATGTGTGTAATAATTCAAGTGCATTAAAAATAATATATTTTTTATTTCTGAGCCATCCACTCCATTATTATTGTAGTCCTCCATGGTGTTGCATTAATGTGCATGCATACATGCCGGGGACACACTCTTCTCTTTTTTGTACATTTGTCCGTGGCCGGTGGAAGAAGCCCAGTGAAAAGAACAGAGAAGCTAGCTTTCCATGTCGCCTTGTTTTTTTAAATCTGGTTTTCTTGTATCTAGAGATAACATGTTTAACTAAACTGTGTTAAGTTTTCTGGTCATTTTGATGTATAATTTGTTTTAACCGAGTGAAACATTTTAGAGATTTTCCCATTCACAAGCTACGTAGCCAAGCTAAGTAGCTGCTTCTTGTATTTATTTTATTTACTTAACCTTTATTTTAGCAGGAAAATCTCATTGAGACCAAGGCCTCTTTTTCAATAGAGCCACGCATGAACACAAATCATACAATTTTAAAAACGTACAAGTTAAACGCAATAAAAACATACAATATGCTAGTCAATAAGCACAAGAAGCAGTTGCGGATTTTTTTTTTTCTTCCTTTATACAATTATTTTAAGAACGAGGGCTCAAATTGAGTGCATTTACTGTACTCTTCTACAAAGTGATGATTTTGGGCTTAGGGCTGTCAGAGTAAATAAGTTAACTTTTTGTCATTTTAGTGCATTGTGATTAATTGCATATTCTGAAAGTGTTCAAAATACAGTGAAAACATCCAAAATACATAATATGTACAACTAAAAACAACAATGCAATGTCAAAACAAGTTGACATTGAGGTTAAAGTGTGCTTTATCAATTTATTTGATTTTGGTCAGCTTTACTTTGGATAAAATCAAGACGTCAATATTCTTGTAATCCTTTTTATATTAAAAAGTCTTAAATTACGCAATTTGAGCAAATCCTGTGATTTTTCTCGACTACAGTTTTGACAGCCGTATTTTGAATTGAACAGTCAATATTCTGAGATTGAGAGATATTGATACATTGGAATAGAAACTCAGTGTCAGACCTCTTTGTCTAATGTTCAAGACATTGGCTTCTCCTGTGGAAGACCTGGATTCTAATCCCGCCAGCGACAAAAGCACACATGTGAAACTTAAAATATCACATGTGGAATGTTAGGAAGTCCACAGGCCTTAAACTACAGGCCTTAAATACCCCCACCTACCATGCATAGGGTTTCCTGTCAACCCCAAGTCATTAACGGGAAGTCCAGCACCCTCGTTACTACACAGTAGCCACAGTATGTTAGCATTTGCAAAATGACACAGCAAGGTGCATGTAAGTTGCTGTGGATACGACGTGTTTGTTGAATTACATGGTGTTAGGGTTGTGTGTGTGTGTGCGCGCGTGCGTGCGTGCGTGTCATTGAATTAGGAATTAGAATACTAGAATAGACATGAACCCTCTTATGATGGTCCAAAAGTCTTGCAAAACAATGAACGGGCAGGAAAGGGGAAACATTCTGTCACTCTCCTGATTAGAAAAGTAAGACTATAACAACCTCCCCCGTGCGCTCCTGAAGACCTCGGCTGTGTTCCAGACCTGGTTCTGTTTCCACCTCCTCTGCACAGGCTGCGAGGAGCTATAAATACAGACACCGGCACAAATACACAGGCAAATATACACACTCGTACATATACTGACGTACACACACACATGCACGTGAATACACACTATATAAATATGTCTCCCTCCATTCAGTCCTGCCATCCATTTCCCTCCATACTATCTCATCATTAACGTGTCTATGTGACGTGTAATGATAAGATCAATGACACCAGACCATAACTAGGTTTTACACAGATAACCAAACAGTAAACACATGGAGAGTCCCTACTGCACTGTAAATGTTTAACTGGCCACAAAATCAACATTTTGAAAACGGCCATCTCAATCTCCAAACTTGAATCCCATTGAAAACCTGTGATTTGAATTGAAGAGGGCAGTCCATACGTGCAGAAGGAGGATATCAAGAATCTGGAAGGATTCTGTATGGAGGAATGGTCTAAGATCCCTCCCAATGTGTTCTTCAACTCATAAAACATTTTAGGAAAAGGCTCAGTGCCGTTATTCAAGGTGAGGTATTGAACACAGGTTTGTCAATAAACAAAAACGCTTTCTCTAAGCAATTGTAATTGAATAAAATGATATAATTTCCCAATTTTTTGGAGCATACAATATAGCTCAGTATTTGAGTTATTTATTTTATACAAACATTTTTGTTCATCTTTATAAAGGGTGTGATGTTGTAAGGTTGGACTCAGGTGCAGAGAAGAGACCAGACAAGGAATCAGTGGTTAAGGATAAACATAATACTTTACTGAGAAACGGTAGCCGCAGGATCACAGTACACTTGAAAAAACAATAAACAGTAATTCTCGACCACTCACTCAGGAAATGACCACACACGGTAAAAACATTCAAGCTTCTGCAAAGGACCACAGAAAACACATCTCTTAATACGCGGACACTATTATGAAATAATAAGACACACCTAAGTCCAATAAAAGTCTCTAGGGCGGTCTCTTCCGCCCTCTTGTACCAGGAGGAACCATGACAAAGGGTGTCAACAATTTCGTGACCTCACTGTACATAGACAACCCACTAGACAGATATTCCCCTCAACAAGGATCCAAATGTCAATAAGGGCATCATCATCTACTGTACAGTATTTGCATCATTCTTAAAATACACTTAAAGAGAGATATTTTGGCAATGTCAGATGAACTTGTGGATACCATGTTTATGTCTCTGCGTCCAGTATGAAGGAAGTTGGAGGTAGTTTTGTGAGCCAATGCTAAAAATGGTATCCACAAGTTGACTCTGGGGAAGTAGTTAAAGGGTTTCATTGCCATAAATCGCAAAGTATCCATTTAAAGGCAATACGCATTATATGCTAACTTGCAAAATCACTTGGTTGCATATATAATTTTATTAACTTTTAGTTAATCAGGGGAGCCCAACCGAGACCAGGGTCTAATTTTCAATGGTGCCGAGACCACAATGCAAAAGATTTAAAAAAAATACAATAACAAGTACACTACACCAGAACATCCCCAACATCACAGCCATCATAAACAAGTTACTAAATCAAAACAATTGCACACCTCATGAACTCATTTATCATCAGGGTTTTAAAATGCAATAGTGGCAACAGGGAATCCAAATGTAACGAATATCCTAACCCAGAAAGAATACCATGCATAAACAGATATCAGTGAAGACTGACGTATATATATATATATATATATATATATATATATATATATATATATATATATATATATATATATATATATATATATATATGTGTGTGTGTGTTGTACAAATCATCAGACTGATTGAACTAATAGAACAATGTAATTACATGTGTGAAAAGAAGGAAGAAAACGGAGATCACACTGAGATCTCAATACTAAAGACAAACGAATGGCTTCAATCACATCACACAGAGAGAGGGAGGAATTATTTCCTTATTCCCACTACAGGAGATGAAGGAGAGTCTGAGGAGCAGAGCGCCAAAAGAGATTTCTTCTTTTCAATTCACATCACATCCATGCCTTACCTTTCGTTGTGGCTGGCAACACCACATTCAAATCGACCGCAAATATCACATTAGTCACTAGCCAGTAAGCACAAACTATTTAACAATACTAGTAACTTTTCTCTCTAAAACATATCACACTATGCAATAATGCAACCAAACCATTTTTCACTCTTGAATAATGCAATAATTCACAAACATGTGCAGACAATTAAAGGGTTTATTTTCTCGCTTTACATATCAAATTAGCTGACAATACACAGCTAACTCCTGCTAGTTATCTAGCTAGCTAACAACATACTTCATGATCAAGTAACATTAGCATGTCAATAATTAACGTTTACCACTCCAAAACAAATATAAAAGTACAGTAATGTTATCATACAGTGTCATTCATATTATAATATAGCTAGGCCACACAGCTAGCTAAATAAAATCATTTCTGCATCCTTCTCACATCAACGTACTGGCATCTTCTCATATCATTGTGCTGGTTGTTAGCTGAATGCTGACGTAAAGATGAACCATAGCTAGATAGGAGCTCTTAGGCTTATACTAGCACATTAAAGTTACCTTAGAACAAACCAAGCTTAAAATGATACATTTCTTGGAAGTCAATAGGCCTATATGAGGTAAATTGAAATTTAGACTGAAAACGTTAATAATTCTCTGGGGAGTTGCTCTTTGCCTGGACATGGATGTTGGTGTCTAGCGCAGTCAAGCAACAACAAAAACACAGTTGAGATTTAAGGCTACGGTAACAATTTCAGAATGTAATAGGCTGTTACTACAATTTCAGGTAAAAACTAAAACAATAAAAAAACACTTGTACGTTTCAGCTGTTTCAAAAACATTGCTCCGCTATTAAAATTTCTACTGTATGAGTGTTGGCTCAATGAGACAATTCTGTTTACACTGCCCTGCTTAGAGGGGGGCAACTGTCGGGTGAGTGTTGTGCGCTACCTCCTCCTAACTAAATATAGTTCTGAGAACATGTTTCAATAAGACTTTTAATAACACTGCTTGCTTAGTTCGGGTTAACTGTTTTGAACTCCAAGTTCTTTGAAAGTTATTATTTTGTCTTCTGTCATGTGGCTAGCTGATGGTGGAAACTTCTATTGCAGTAACATTGAAGGACCAGGCTAGTATTACTTAGCCAGCTAGAAGGATGAAGTAAGAAGCGAATGTTCAACAGAGCCTACCTCAGCAGGAGCAAAAAATAGGCCTCTAAATTCTCATAATAACGTTACTTTAGAGAGAGTAGGCTACTGAGAAAGACAGTGACGTGATGCTCAGTGGAGGGGCTGAGGCAGGCTGCAATGCATGCAGGAGGAAGCAAAGGAAAGACAGAAAGAGAGAGGAAGCAAGCAGAGAGAGAGGTTTGTACAGTGGTTCCCAAACTTGGGGTGGGGCCCCAAGGGGGGGTCCCTTGAGAAAATCAGAACTAATCTTATCAAACAAGTTAGAAAAAAATATAAGATGTTTCAATATAACATGTCCACTTGGCCTATCCTTCCCTATAGGCCTACTTTAAAATGCAAACGGTTCTAAAATTGTAATATGTTTTTGTTTATATATTTTTTTATTTTATTTTATTTCACCTTTATTTAACCAGGTAGGCAAGTTGAGAACAAGTTCTCATTTACAATTGCGACCTGGCCAAGATAAAGCAAAGCAGTTCGACAACATACAACAACACAGAGTTACACATGGAGTAAAACAACATACAATCAATGATGCAGTAGAAAAAAAATAAGACTATATACAATGTGAGCAAATGAGAGGTAAAGGCAAAAAATGCCATGGTGGCAAAGTAAATAAAGTATAGCAAGAAAAACACTGGAATGGTAGATTTGTAGTTTGAAGAAAGTTCAAAGTTAAAATATAAATAATATGGTGCAAAGGAGCAAAATAAATAAAATAAATAAATACAGTAGGGGAAGAGGTAGCAGTTTGGGCTAAATTATAGATGGGCTATGTACAGGTGCAGTGATCTGTGAGCTGCTCTGACAGCTGGTGCTTAAAGCTAGTGAGGGAGATAAGTGTTTCCAGTTTCAGAGATTTTTGTAGTTCGTTCCAGTCATTGGCAGCAGAGAACTGGAAGGAGAGACGACCAAAGGAGGAGTTGGCTTTAGGGGTGACCAGAGAGATATACCTGCTGGAGCGCGTGCTACAGGTGGGTGCTGCTATGGTGACCAGTGAGCGGAGATAAGGGGGTTATCAGTGGTTGTTCGTCTTATCTCGATCGTCCACTGGAGTTTTTAGTTTACCCATTACCCACCTTTTTTTTTACCACTACATCACTGATATTAATACAGAATCATAAGTAATATTCTCATAATTCATGTGAATGTCATAATAAGATCATGTGTGCTCCATTGATATCTGTTTGTGCCTAGGAATACAAATGCTAGGATTACAAATGCACAACTTTGGAAGCATGCTTGGGGTCATTGTCCATTCGGAAGACCCATTTGTGACTAAGCTTTATTTTGTGAAGTGCACCAGTCCCTCCTGCAGCAAAGCAACCCCACAACATGATGCTGCCAACCCTACACGGTTGGGATGTTGTTCTTTGGCTTGCAAGCATCCCCCTTTTTCCTCCAAACAAAATGATCATTACGGCCAAACAGTTCTATTTTTGTTTCATCAGACCAGAGGACATTTCTCCAAAAAGTATGATCTTTGTCCCCATGTGCAGTTCCAAACCTTAGTCTGGCTTTTTTATGGCAGTTTTGGAGCAGTGGCTTCTTCCTTGCTGAGCGGCCTTTCAGGTTATGTCGATATTGGACTCGTTTTACTGTGGAAATAGATACTTTTGTACCTGTTTCCTCCAGCATCTTCACGAGGTCCTTTGCTGTTGTTCTGGGATTGATTTGCACTTCTTGCACCAAAGTACGTTCATCTCTAGGAGACAGAACACGTCTCCTTCCTGAGCGGTATGGCGGCTGCATGGTCCCATGGTGTTTATACTTGTGTACTATTGTTTGTACAGATGAATGTGGTACCTTCAGATGTTTGTAAATTGCTCCCAAGGATGAACTAGACTTGTGGAGGTCTACAATTTATTTTCTGAGGTCTTGGCTGACTTCTTTTGATTTTCCCATGATGTCAAGCAAAGAGGCACTGAGTTTGAAGGTAAGCCTTGAAATACATCCACAGGTACACCTCCAATTGACTGAAATGATGTCAATTAGCCTATCAGAATTTTCTAAACAGTTACTGTTTAGAAAATGCGGGTTGTGTCAGCCCCACGCTCCAGACCTCCAGTGCGTCTCCCCAGTCTGGTGAGACCTGTTCTGGCTCCATGTAAGAAGCCTCCGGTGATGATCCATGGTCCGACGCCTCCAGTGATGATTCATGGCACAAAACCTCCAGTGATGATCCATGGCCCGGAGCCTGTAGTGATGATCCATGGCACGAAGCCTCCAGTGATAATCCATGGCCAGGAGCCTCCAGTGATAATCCATGGCCCGGAGCCTGTTGGGATGATCCATGGCACGAAGCCTTCAGTGATAATCCATGGCCAGGAACCTCCAGTGATGATCCATGGCGCGGAGCCTGTAGTGATGATTCATGGCAAGGAGCCTGCAGCGACAGTCCCCAGTCTGGAGCCTCCAGCGACGGTCCGTAGTCCAGAGTCTCCAGCGGCGGTCTGCAGTCCAGAGTCTCCAGCGGCGGTCCGCAGTCCAGAGTCTCCAGCGGGGGTTCCCAGTTCGGAGTTTCCGGTGACGATCTACGGTCCGGTTCCTCTGGCGACGATCTACGGTCTGGAGCTTTCGGCGACAACCCCCGAAAGAGAGTCGCCACCGAGCATGGCGGATCCGCGAGTAGAGCGGGGTCTATGTCCCGTATCGGAGCCGCCACCGAGTCTAGATGCCCACCCGGACCCCAGTATTGAGTCAGGTTTTTCAGCCGGAGTCCACACCTTTGGGGGGGTACTGTCACGCCCTGACCATAGAGAGCCCTTTTATTTCTCTATTTTGGTTAGGTTAGGGTGTGATTTGGGTGGGCATTCTAGATTTTGTATTTCTACGTTCTATTCTATGTTTTCTATTTCTTTGTGTTTGGCCAAGTATGGTTCCTAATCAGAGGCAGCTGTCTATCATTGTCTCTGATTGGGAATCATACTTAGGCAGCCCTTTTTCCCACCTTCAGGTTGTGGGATCTTGTTTTTGTATAGCTGTTTGAAGCCTGCAAGACTTTTCGTTCGTTGTGTTGTTTATTGTTTTTTTTCTGGTTCACCTTAAATAAAATTATGATGAACCCAACTCGCGCTGCGCCTTGGTCTACCCATAACAACGAGCGTTACAGTGGAAAGTTTTAAGAACACATCACGGACAAACTGAAATGGTCCACCCACACAGACAGTGTGGTGAAGAAGGCTCAACACCACCTCTTCAACCTCAGGAGGCTGAAGAAATGTGGCTTGTCACCTAAAACCCCCACAAACTTTTACAGATGCACAATTGAGAGCATCCTGCCAGACTGTATTACCGCCTGGTACGGCAACTGCACTGCCCACAACCGCAAGGCTCTCCAGAGTGTGCTGCAGTCTGCACAACGCATCACCGGGGGCAAACTACCTGCCCTCCAGGCCACCTACAGCACCCAATGTCACAGGAAGGCCAAATAGATCATCAAGGACAACAACCACCCGAGCCACTGCCTGTTCACACCGCTACCATTGAGAAGGCGGGGTCAGTACAGGTGCATCAAAGCCGGGACCAAGAGACAGCTTCTATCTCAAGGCCATGAGTCAGTTAAACAGCCATCACTAAGATAGAGAGGCTGCTGCCTACATACAGACTTTAGTAAATGGATCACTAATCACTTTAAATAATGCCACTTTAATAATGTTAACAGATCTTGCATTACTCATCTCATATGTAAACTCAACAAAAAAAGAAACATCCTCTCACTGTCAACTGCGTTTATTTTCAACAAACTTAACATGTGTAAATATTTGTATGAACATAACAAGATTCAACAACTGAGACATAAACTGAACAAGTTCCACAGACATGTGACTAACAGAAATGGAATAATGTGTCCCTAAACAAAGGGCGGGTCAAAATCAAAAGTAACAGTCAGTATCTGGTGTGGCCACCAGCTGCATTAAGTACTGCAGTGCATCTCCTCCTCATGGACTCCACCAGATTTGCCAGTTCTTACTGTGAGATGTTACCACACTCTTCCACAAAGGGACCTGCAAGTTCTCAGACATTTCTGGGGGGAATGGCCCTAGCCCTCACCCTCCGATCCAACAAGTCCCAGACATGCTCAATGGGATTGAGAACCGGGCACTTGGCTGGCCATGGCAGAACACTGACATTCCTGTCTTGCAGGAAATCACGCACAGAACGAGCAGGTGGCATTGTCATGCTGGAGGGTCATGTCAGGGTGAGCCTGCAGGAAGGGTATCACATGAGGGAGGATGGCAGCATTGTATGTGCAAAGTTTTAGACTGATGAAATGAACCATTTCATTTCTGTTCAAAATATTCTATCAAGACTGCCCAAATGTGCCTAATTTGTTTATTAATAACTTTTCATGTTCAAAACTGTGCACTCTTCTCAAACAATAGAATGGTATTATTTCACTGTGATAGCTACTGTAAATTGGACAGTGCTGTTAGATTAACATGAATTTAAGCTTTCTGCCAATATCAGATATGTCTATGTCCTGGGAAATGTTTTTGTTACTTACAACCTCATGCTAATCGCATTAGCCTACGTTAGCTCAAATGTCCCGTGGAAGGGACACCGACCCCGAATAAGTTTTTAACCTCTCTCCCTCTACTATAGCCGCCTTTGGTGATTGGACTGAGAGGGATGGAAACACAGACAGCTTGCAGCTACCACATTTTACAACGTGTGATTCATTCACTATTATATCATCATTTAAAAAAAGTGAATGATCTATGTTTCATATTCTTGTTTGTGCTAAGGTTCATATGAATAGTACTGATGAATGTATTACAATTATGTTGGTGAGGTTGACTTGAGTGAAATATTGTTACGTTTTTTTATGCTTTGGTATTGTAATATTTTCTGAAATTGGTCTCCTCACCTGTTGCTTCCATTTCAATAGCAAAGTTGTTTATGAATTACACAATTGTCAGAAAGTGAGGATAAATCAGGCTAAAATGCTGCAACGACATTGGACACTTTTGATGTATCTAATACCAATGATCAAGGTAAGACATAGCTATAACTTACTACTTCTGTTTGATGAAATTGTCATGCCATTATGCTATTGTATGTAATTTGAGCATTGGTTTGATTAGACAATGTAGGTAACTAGCTAGCTATGGTGGAGAGGTTGATTTGAAGCAACAAACATATACAGCCGATCTGAGCTCATGCCTGCATGTTAGATAGTTCATAGATAACCTTGAATTCAATTCTGAATATGGCTGAGATAATTGAAACAAGATAAGTATTCTGAGGGTAAATGTTGTCACAATGATTTAGCTAGCTTGCCAGCTAGCCAACTTGTGCCACAGCTGGGCTGCTTGAACAATACGTGAACCCGGGAGCCTGGCTGGCAAGCTCACAACTAACGTTACAATGTCAACTAACGAAACAGATACAATTTCAATAAGTACATTTTGAATATGGCTTAGATATGGCTGAGAACAAAAATATATTGAGCGTCAATGTTGTTGGGATATAACGTTAGCTAGCTAGCTAAAAACCCATGTAGCTGGCTGCTAAGATATGAGAGAGCAGCTATGTTTTAGTTTTGCGTCACAGCTCAATACATAGAACAAATAGATTGCCAATAAGGACATGCTGCATTTCTCACTTTGAATGAGACTGCATGATCTGTAAACATTCCGTATTCATCCTGAATGAATCATGAATAATGATGAGTGAGAAAGTTACAGAGGGTCAAATATCAAACCCCCAAGACATGCTAACATCCCCTGTTGGTAATGGTGAGTGCTTGTCTTGGGGATATGATTTTTGACCTTCTGTAACTTTCTCGCTCATCATTATTCAGGATTCATTCAGGATTATCCGTAATCATGTTAGCATCCACATTAATGTAGATGTATTTAGAAATATATTGTATTCTTACTCACAATAAAAATGACTCCAAAATGACACAATCAACTATTTACCATTCATTTCTGTTGGGCACAAACTAATCAGAAAACAACCAAAACAAACTGCAAAATGCATCCAACAAGTTTGTAAAGTCACAAGGTCGATGTAATTATTGCGTGCTAGGAATATGGGACCAAATATTAAAGTTTTGACTACCTTATTTATAAAAATAATTTGTACCCCTGCCTTTTTTTAAATATATTTTTTGGGTATTTCTTGTTAAACAAAATCTCTTAATCTGAACACATCTATTAGTATAAAATTATATAATTTCCCTTTTTTTGCATAAAATATAGCTCAGTGTTTGAATTTTTTATTTTATACTGTCATTATTGCTCACCTTTATCAAGGGTGTCAATCATTTCGGACCCCACTGTATTTTAGAAGGGGTTGGAATACAAAAGATATTCATACTTCATATTCCAGCGGAAGATGAGTCTCTGATCTACTTCTGCTCAAAGGAATACATGCACAGTCATACAGTATATCACTCCTCTCTGTTACCAACCTGCCCCTCACATTACCATGGTCTTCTAACCATCCCCTGGTCCTAGCCTGTACTGTCACATCTCACCTCAGCTTTCTACAAGTGGAACCTAACATACAGTACATGGGCCCCCCATAAGATTTGAAATAACATTCATGTGATTACCCCCATAAGATGCGTACACCCAAGAGTCAATGTGTCATTCATTTCAGTCCCTCTCCACTCCATTGTGGTGCATTATAGTAGCAGTGGCATCCTCAAGGCTCAAGCACACCTGATTCAAAAGCTCAACTAGTCATCAAGCCTTTGCTGTTGGGGGTACATGAGGAGCATATAAACCCTGTGTCTTACTTCCAGAGCGGCAGCCCTCTTCAGTAAAAGCTGTTCTATGTTCCTGGCTGCCCTAGCCACTAGTTCCTCTGCATCGTTCGACTCTACTGTGTACAGGTTCTTGTTGTCCAGGAAGATCTAGAGAGAGTGAGCATACACACTGGTTACACACACTGTCATAGTGTCCCTTGATAGACATCCATGTTTTATGTTATATAGTGATTACTATGCATTATAACATGTTATGAAGGTTTAGGTCACCTGTGTGAGGCTCTTCCCGGCACTGGCGGTGTCTGCCAGTGTCACCAGCTCTAGCTGTATCTGATCCACCCATTCCTTTATCCTATAGGACAAGAGAGAGGCACAAACAACCAATCAGATCACAAAAACAGACATCAAACATCCCATACCGGTAGTTCAATTAAATAAATCCCTCCTCACCTAAATTAGCCAGCGTTTATGTTACTAGTAGCTGCCTATCATCAGCCAACATCCCTGTCAATCAGATAACTTCAGATGGTTTCAAAGCCAATATAACCACATCAGACGACTCTCACAAGAATGGAACATGGCATCACCTGTCCAGTCAAATCACTCAACAATCACTCTAATACAATGTCACACAATAAGATCACTGGCCTAGCCGTCAACACTGCCAGAGCCAATCAGATCATTACTCTCAGGGGTCAAAGGAAAAGTCAAACAATCAAATACTTATTACTAGGTTCACACACAATGTCAACAGGTAGCTAGCTGTCTCAAGCTGGGTCAGACCAATGAGATTCAGTGATGTGTGGGGACAGGCCTCTGCAGAAATCTACCTCTGTGTGTGTGTGTGTGTGTGTGTGTGTGTGTGTGTGTGTGTGTGTGTGTGTGTGTGTGCGCGTGTGTGTGACCTTGTTAGAGCAACCACAACCAAATGGGTCCACTCCATATCCAAGTGCAGTGGAGCCAAAACTTCACTCACTGAGCTCTTGATAATATCACTACTGACATACAGCACCTTTGTCTGTCTCTGTCTCTTTCTCTCCATCTCTCCCCCTCCACTTCTCTATATCTCTCTCGCTCTATTTTTCTCTCTCTCTCTATTTCACCAGGATCACATTGATGCCATACCTCCTGACATCCTGGGCTGAGCCACTGTGGTGTTGCTTAGAGTAACAAAGAGCTCAGATGAAAACATCAGGGTCTGCCTAAGAACATTTTTATTCTGTAACCTTTAGAAACATTGTGAAACATTACAAACAGACAGACAGACAGACAGACAGACAGACAGACAGACAGACAGACAGACAGACAGACAGACAGACAGACAGACAGACAGACAGACAGACAGACAGACAGACAGACAGACAGACAGACAGACAGACAGAGACAGAGAGAGACAGGAAGAGAGAATATTGCATGCAGTTGGCTGGGGGTTGGAGTGGGATGTAGATGATATCATTGTCATTCATTGTCACGCACAGACCACACCACACACACACACACACACACACACACACACACACACACACACACACACATCCGTGTGTCATTTGCAGCTATTTACACAGTCCCTGAGAGTAATGAGTGTAAAGCTGGTTACTTGAATGTGTCCAGACGATTGTGACTGGGGAGAGGGAATGAGAGAGGGGAGGAGGGGTGAGAGGTGGTTAGGTATACGGAATAATTGTGTCCCTTATCTGTTTCTCCTTTCCTCCCCTCTCCTCTCCTCTCTATAGTGCCTGAGATCTAAAGCCCTGAGATCTGAGCAGACAGTGTGTGTGTTTGTGTACGCGTGTGCCTTCATCCATGCATAGATACATATATATATTCCCTACTAGACGGCACTAAACAGACATGGTCTTCCTTTTTCTATCTCCTAGCCAACTTTGCAGTATTTATTTAAATTTTTTGTGTTTTTTCTTACATTATTTGCTCAGCATTTTCTTATATTATTATATATATTATATAGATCAGTGGTCACTCAGACATTTTTGCTGAAATTTGACTTCCCTGTCCTGGATCCTTTGTATGAACTTCCCGAGGCAGCTCTATTCATCCCGGGGGCTGCACCAAAACACTGACGCCAGATGAGAGGTGGAATGAGTGAGACCCTAGACTCAGACGTTCAGTCCCTGGACAATAAAGTAGACAAGCTCAGGGTGAGAATCTCCTTCCAGAGAGACATCAGGGACTGTAACATACTCTGTTTTACTGAATCATGGCTCTCTTTCCGGGTATATTGTTCCTGTGCATTGTCAGCAGTTTCTTCGTCCAGGAAGAAGCAACGCTCAGGGAAGTCGAAAGACAGAGGGGTTTGTTTCATGACTAACAACTCACGGTGTGATTGGTACAGGTACTCAATTCCGTTTGTTCTCCCGATCTGGAATACCTCACCATCAAATGAAGACCGCATGACCTTGCGAGAATAATGTATTCGGTCACAGTCATTGCCGTGTATATTCACCCCCAAGCCGACACTGCGACAGCTCTCAAGGAACTACACTGGACTTTGTGCAAACTGAAAACCCCATATCCTGAAGTCGCATTTACTGTAACGGTGGACTTTAATAAAAGGAAATCTGAGGATAGCACTACCAAAATAATATCAACTCGCAACACGGACCATAGATCATTGCTAATATCCCTTCCGGGATGGCTACAAGGCCCTCCCCCACCCTCCCTTTGGCAAATCAGATCATGCCTCCATTCTGCTTCTCCCCACCTATAGGCAGAAACTTAAACAGGAAGCTCCCATGGTAAGGACAGTTTAACTTTGGTCTGACTAATCAGAATCTATGCTTCAAGATTGTTTGATACCTCGGCCTAGAAATGTGTCGGGTCAACTCTGAGAATAGTATTGACGTATACGGTGACTGGGTTCATCAGGAATTGCATAGAGGACGTTGTTCCCACTGTGACAATTAGAATTGATCCAAACCAAAAACCACTGACAGATAGCAGCATTTGTGCAAAACTGAAAGCGCAAAACACAACATTTAGCCATGGCAAGGTGATTGGTAACATCGACGTATACAAACAGACCAGCTACGACCTCGTAAGAAAATTAAAGAGGCAAAACGACAGTACAGGGACAAAATGGAGTTGGGACTCAACTACTCAGACACTAGACGTATGTGTCAGGGACTCCAGACAATCATGGATTATAAAGGGAAAGCCAGCCACGTCACAGACACCGACACCTCACTCCCTGATGAGCTAAACACCTTCACCCGCTTCGAGAATTTGTATACAGCCCCAACAATTTGAATACAGCCCCAACAGACCCACGGATGACGCAATTGCCATTGCACTGTACACGGCCCTATCTCACCTAGACAAAATAAATACGTAGGAATGCTGTTTGTCAACCACAGCTCAGCTTTCAACACCGTAGACCCTCCAAGCTCATCACTAAGCTCAGGGCCCTGGATCTGTACCCCTTCCTGTGCAGCTGTGTCCTGGACGTCCTGACAGGATGACCCCAAGTGGTGAAGGTAGGCAACAACACCTCTGCCACATTGATCTTCAACACAGAGGCCCCACAGGGGTGCGTGCTCAGCCCCCTCCTGTACTCCCTGTTCACCCATGACTGCGTGGCCATGCACATCTCCAACTCACAACACTGGTAGGCCTGATTACCAACAAAGATGAGCCTATAGGGAGGAGGTAAGAGCCCTGGCGGAGTGGTGCCAGCAAAATAACCTCACCCTCAACGTTAACCAAATGAAGGAGCTAATCGTGGACTACCGGATACAACAGAGAAAAAACGTCCCATCCACATCGACGGGGCCGCAGTGGAGAGGGTCAAAAGCTTCAAGTTCCTCGTTGTGGACATGAAAGAGAACCTGAAATAGGCTGAAGAAATTTGGCTTGGCCCTTAAGACCCACAAACTTCTCCAGATGCACCATTGAGAGCATCCTGTTGGGCTGTATCATCGCCTGGAATGGCAATTGCAACGTCCGCAACACCAGGGCTCTCCAGAAGGTGGTGCGGTCAGCCCAACGCATAACTGGGGGCGCACTCTCAGCCCTCAAGGATATCTACACTACCCGGTGTCACAGGAAGGCCAAGAAGATCATCAAGGATCTCATCCACCCAAGCCATGGCCTGTTCAACCCGCTACCATCTAGAAGGCGGAGACAGTACAGGTGAATTAAAGCGTGGACCGAAAGACAGAGAAACAGCTTCTATCTCCAGGCCATCAGACTTTTAAACAGTCATCACTAGCCAGCCTCCGCCCAGTACTCTGCCCTGCACCTTAGTCACTGTTCTAGCCGGCAACCACCCTGCTTGGCACATATCTCCACTCAGACCACATTCACACTCCTCCAATATGTCAGTGATGTGGCCAAAGACCTCAACATTTAAACACATAAAAAAGTGATACTTTGTAAACTCATTATGCATTTGTTTTAAAGCAAATTGTTGATCATCTCCAATGCATCTACAAATTGACCTTTTGATTTACAAGTGGATATCTGTCAAACTGACCAATACAGACGTACCTCTTCTCCATTCATGTTTAACCCCTGTGCGGCCTCCGTCCCGTATGCAGAGCCAGCGAAAAATCCTATCGCCATTAGCATAACAAAATGTAATATTTTTTTTTTCAAATTATATCGTTTTATAGATACACCTCTCCTGAATCGAACCACATTGTCCAATTTCAAAAAGGCTTTACAGCAAAAGCAAAACATTAGATTATGTTAGAGGAGTATATCGTAAAAGTAGCCACATAGCCATTTTCCGACCAACCACATGCATCACAAATAACCAAAAAACAGCTAAATGCAGCACTAATCTTTTACAAACTTCATCAGATGACACACCTAGGACATCATGTTACACAATGCATGCATTCTTTTGTTCGATAAAGTTCATATTTATATATAAAAACAGCATTTTACATCGGCACGTAACGTTGACTAACTATTTTCCCTCAAATGCATCCGGTGAAACAGTGCTACAATTTACTAAATTACTATTCAAAAAACATTTTTAAAATGTAATATTGTCATTCTAAGATTTATAGATGAATATCTCTTGAAAGCACCTGTAATGCCAGATTTAAAAATAACTTTACTGGGTAATCACACTTTGCGATAAAAGGGGATGCGATACTCAGCGCAGACCTATATTTACTAGGTAATTTTCTATCTTGGAACAATCGCATATCACATCTAGTCTTGTATACTATTGTCAATAATCCCTTACCTTTGGTTGTCTTCATCAGAAAGCACTTCCAGGAATCCCAGGTCCACAACAAATGTATTTTCGTTCGAAAAAATTACTCCTTTATGTTCCAAGAGCTTGTTCTTGTTAGCGCGTCTGAAGGCTGATCCAAATGCTCCGTCGGCCGCGGGACAGCTATTTAGAGAAAATGCATTTTTTTTTCCATTTAGGTTCGTTCAAACATGTCAAACGTTGTATAACATAAATCTTCAGGGCCTTTTTCAACAAGAGAGCCAATAAGATTCGAGGGGGACGATTGCATTGTTTTTCAAAATGTTTCGAAAGGGGAGGGAAGCCAGGGCCGCCGGCGTCATAATGGTGATGGCCCTCCTCATGTGACCAATTTCAACAGCGTCTCATTCATTCAGTTTTAACAGTAGGAGACTCAAACTACTTTGTAAAGACTGGGGACATCTAGTGGAAGCAATAGGAAGTGCTCAACGAGCCATTGCTCACTGTGTGAATTACAGGCAAAGATGTGAAGTTGAGTCCACAATTCAGAATTCCACATCCTGTTACGATCGGTCTCGGGGTTTTGACTGCCATATGAGTTCTGTTATACTCACAGACACCATTCAAACAGTTTTAGAAACTTTAGGGTGTTTTCTATCCACAAGTATTAATTATATGCATATCCTAGCTTCTGAGTTTGAGTAGGAGGCCGTTTAAAATGGGCACAATTTTTTTTCTAAAATCGCTGTAGCGCCCCCTATCCTAGGGGAACGCCAAGAGGTTTTAATCAGCAAGTTTGTCTGAGTTGGCAGGGATGCTCTGCTCTGCTTATAGAGATAGAACTGTAGCTTTTAAAGTCTTGGTCAGAGAGCGCAAGAACGAGATGGAGTGTAATGAGTATCTCAGCGGAATGCTGATGGATCCAAGATGGCGTAGCAGTGCAGACGTGGTTTGTCATCCTCTGTTTACTTTTTGTATTTTTTGGCTTTTTAGTATATATTACCATTTTTAAATTAAATATACCTTCCAGTAACCCGCCTCACTCAATGTGACACGGATCCACAATTTCTTTTAGACCTTATAGCCAAAACTCGTATCAGAGGCTAGCCAGCTACTAGCTATTTAGTCATTGTTAGCCACTGCTAGCGACCTTTACCCTGCTCAGGCACCATATGTTTTTTAGCCTGGATAATCCCTGCCAGCCTCGGACTGTTTTTCTCCACTACAACGGTGGATTTCTGCTGTAAACCCTGGACCATTGATCACCACAGGTACCTAGCTGCCACTGAGTGACCCAGCCCCGAAGCTAGCCCTGAGCCAGGCGCATCTCCCGGCTAGCAAATGTAATTACCACAATTACAATACCTCTTTCGCCATCTGGCCCGGTCCCTTCGTCGACACGGCGCCCCGACGTACCACCACGACTGGTCCGCAGATGGAATTCCATCAGCTGTGCCTTCAACCGGCCTTTGCCGGACGTCGGAGCAGACACTTCTACTTACCCCGGACTGCTAACTTTAAATGCCGTGTCTCCCGCATGCTAGCGTAGCAACAACCACCCCGCGGCTTCCCTGTTCCATCTATTCCTGTACAATGGACTCTATGATCACTTGGCTACATAGCTGATAACAGCTGGACTGATCATTTATCACGGTACTCCACTTTGTTTACCTTAGTTTATTTGTCGGCCCTAGCCCCGAACTCAGGCCTTGTGTGTAGTTAACCGACCCTCTCTGCCCATGCATCGCCATTTTACCTGTTGTTGTTGTTGTCTTAGCTGATTAGCTGTTGTTGTCTTACCCGTTGTTCTCTTAGCTAGCTCTCCCAATGAACACCTGTGATTGCTTTATGCCTCGCTTTATGTCTCTCTCAATTGTCAATATGCCTTGTATACTGTTGTTTAGGATAGTTATCATTGTTTTAGTTTACTGCAGACCCCCTAGTCCCACAGTACATGCCTTAGATACCTCCTTCATACCACCTCCCACACATGCGGTGACCTGACACAGTATAACCTGCGTGTCCAGAGATGCAACTTCTCTTATCACTCAGTGCCTGGGCTTACCTCCACTGTACCCGCACCCCAACATACCCCTGTCTGCACATTATGCCCTGAATTTATTTTACCATGCCCAGAAATCTGCTCCTTTTTTCTCTATCCCCAACGCACTAGACGACCAGTTTTGCTATCCTTTAGCCGTACCCTCATCCTACTCCTCCTCTGTTCCTCGGGTGATGTGGAGGCTAACCCAGGCCCTGCGTGTCCCCAGGCACTCTCATTTGTTGACTTCTGTAATCGAAAAAGCCTTGGTTTCATGCATGTTAACATCAGAAGCCTCCCCCCTAAGTTTGTCTAAACTAGTTGCCCTCAATCTCACACAAATTATCAAGGAAACCACCAGGTATAACCCTAAATCCGTGAAAATGGGGACCCTCATAGATATTATCCTGACCAACTTGCCATCCAAATACACTTCTGCTGTTTTCAATCAGGATCTCAGTGATTACTGCCTTTGACCGCGGACCCCGCTATGGGTCCGCGGTCAAACGACCACCCCTCATCACTGTCAAATGCTCCCTAAAACACTTCTGCGAGCAGGCCTTTCCAATCGACATGGCCCGGGTATCCTGGAAGGATATTGACCTCATCCCGTTAGTCAAGGATGCCTGGTCGTTCAGTAAAAGTAATTTCCTCACCATCTTAAAAAAGCATGCCCCTTCCAAAAAATGTAGAACTAAGAACAGATATAGCCCTTGGTTCACTCCAGACATGACTTCCCTTGACCAGTACAAAAACATCCTGTGGCGGACTGCAATATCATCGAACAGTCCCCGCGACATGCAACTGTTCAGGGAAGTCAGGAACCAATACACACAGTCAGTCAGGAAAGCAAAGGCTAGCTTTTTCAAACAGAAATTTGCATCCTGTAGCTCTAACTCCAAAAAGTTTTGGGACACTGTAAAGTCCATGGAGAACAAGAGCACCTCCTTCCAGCTGCCCACTGCACTGAGGCTAGGCAACACGGTCACCACCGATAAATCTATGATAATCGAAAATGTCAATAAGCATTTCTCTACGGCTGGGCATGCCTTCCTCCTGGCTACCCCAACCCCGGCCAACAGCTCCCACCCCCCACAGCTACTTGCCTGAGCCTACCCAGCGCCTCCATCACCCAAATCAAGATAGCAGATGTTCAGAAAGAGCTGCAAAACCTGGACCCGTACAAATCTAGCTGGGCTAGACAATCTGGACCCTCTCTTTCTAAAATTATCCGCCGCCATTGTTGCAACCCCTATTACTAGTCTGTTCAACCTCTAAAGATTGGAAAGCTGCCGCGGTCATCCCCCTCTTCAAAGGGGGTGACACTCTAGACCCAAACTGTTATAGACCTATATCCATCCTGCCCTGCCTTTCTAAAGTCTTTGAAAGCCAAGTTAATAAACAGATCACTGACCATTTCGAATCCTACCGTACCTTCTCCGCTGTGCAGTCCGGTTTCCGAGCTGGTCATGGGTGCACCTCAGCCACGCTAAAGGTACTAAACGATATCATAACCGCCATCGATAAAAGACAGTCAATCACAGTATTCTTATCAGCAGACTCAATAGCCTTGGTTCCTCAAATGACTGCCTCGCCTGGTTCACCAACTACTTCGCAGACAGAGTTCAGTGTGTCAAATCGGAGGGCCTGTTGTCCTGACCTCTGGCAGTCTCTATGGGGGTACCACAGGGTTGAATTCTCTGGCTGACTCTTTTCTCTGTATATATCAATGGTCGCTCTTGCTGCGGGTGATTCCCTGATCCACCTCTACGCAGACGACACCATTCTGTATACATCTGGCCCTTCTTTGGACACGGTGTTAACTAACCTCCAAACGAGCTTCAATGTCATACAACACTCCTTCCGTGGCCTCCAACTGCTTTTAAACGCTAGCGAAACCAAATGCATGCTTTTCAACCATTCGCTGCCCGCACCCGCCTGCCCGACTAGCATCACTACTCTGGACGGTTCTGACCTAGAATATGTGGACAACTACAAATACCCAGGTGTCTGGCTAGACTGTAAACTCTCCTTCCAGACTCATATCAAACATCTGCAATCCAAAATCAAATCTAGAATCAACTTTCTATTTCGCAACAATGCCTCCTTCACTCACGCCGCCAAACTTACCCTAGTAAAACTGACTATCCTACCGATCCTCGACTTCGGTGATGTCATCTACAAAATAGCTTCCAATACTCTACTCAGCAAATTGGATGTAGTCTATCACAGTGCCATCTGTTTTGTTACCAAAGCGCCTTATACCACCCTCCACTGCGACCTGTATGCTCTAGTCGGCTGGCCCTCGCTACATATTTGTCGCCAGACCCACTGGCTCCAGATCATCTATAAGTCTATGCTAGGTAAAGCTCCGCCTTATCTCATCTCACTGGTCATGATAAAAACTCCTAACCCGTAGCACGCGCTCCAGCAGGTATATCTCACTGATCATCCCCAAAACCAACACCTCATTTGGCCGCCTTTCCTTCCAGTTCTCTGCTGCCAGTGACTGGAACGAATTGCAATTTTTTTTTTTTTTTTATAAAATAAACTAACTTTAAACATCAGCTATCTGAGCAGCTAACCGATTGCTGCAGCTGTACATAATCCATCTTTAAATTGCCCACCCAATCTACCTACCTCATCCCCATATTGTTTTTATTTACTTTGCTGCTCTTTTGCACACCAGTATCACTACTTACACACCATCATCTGCTCATCATCTTCTCATCTATCACTGCAGTGTTAATCTGCTAAATTGTAATTACTTTGCTACTATGGCCTATTTATTGCCTTACCTCCTCATGCCATTTGCACACACTGTATATAAACTTTATATTTTTTTCTATTGTGTTATTGACTGTACGCTTGTTTATTCCATGTGTAACTCTGTGTTGTTGTTTCTGTCGCACTGCTTTGCTTTATCTTGGCCAGGTCGCAGTTGTAAATGAGAACTCTCAACTAGTTTACCTGGTTAAATAAAGGTGAAATATATATATTTTTTAAATGCTGTGTTGAACTATGGACTAATTACACATCACTATAGAGGCAGACACAGTCTAACACACACACTCACACTCTTGTGTGACAATGCTTTTATACAACAGATAGGGCTTCAATACAGTGGGGACAGTTCAACAATTTAAGAAACACAACCTCTAGATACAACTATACCAATTTTGTCACCTAATCAAAAGGCCAAGGCAAAACAGACAGATTGCAGTTTAATGTTTGGGACTTCCATTTACCCAACCTGCCACAGATACTTCTCCTTGTGTCGCATTCTATTACATCCCCAGAGTAATCACTGGTCCCTAGACTAGGGGGTGAAACTAACTGATCACACACAATAATATCTGGCTGTTACCTTCAATAATCAGCTCTTTAACCCTGGAAGATCATTGCGGAACAGAGCATCACCCTCTTCTTCCTAATTTCCCAAAGCTACACTTGGTGTGGTAAGAGTCTAGACCAGGTCATATAATCTGGTATTGCACAGTAATAAACCATATTTGATCTCTGAAATAAACCCATGAAACATATTCTGTGTTTCACTGTATGAACTTGTAGGATTGGTAGTCACAGAATAGCCTTAGTCTACAGTAGAATAGCATCATTTAATATATTCTACAGTCAGCATTAGTTTAGCGCTGACTAGTTTTTTCAACAAGTTGACACGACATGCCTTGGCATGCGCACGTCTTCATTGATCACTTAGCTGACCGTAATGAAGGCGACCAGCACGTGGGAATCTGCTAGTAAAAAGTAAGACATGTTCATTAACATTTGCACTTACATAAACAGGCTATACACTGTTAAACCATGAAAGATGTGAAATGTTTTAGGGATGGGCATGAGTAATCAAATACTCCAGTACTCAAACCGCCGTCAAAACTCAATCTTTAACCAGAAAACAATTATTTTTCAAATACTGTAAAACTTATTTGGTCGAAGTTGTTTCTTGCTTTGACTCTAGCGTTCCATTTGTGTGCATTTGCAGGACACAACAACAAAAAATTAACCAAACCAAGTATCACACAGTTTTGCTCCCTAAATTCCTTTCCCCTCTGTGTCTCACTCATTCAAATGTGTTCTGACTGCTACACAGGCGTAATGTGTGTGCCTACAGAAATAAATGCCTATAAAAACGTATCTAAAGCGATACACAACACACCCTGATCTGTTTCACCTGTCTTTGTGCTTGTCTCCACCCCCCGTCAGGTGTCGCCATTTTACCCATTGTCCCCAGTGTATTTATACCTGTGTTCTCTGTCTGCTGCCAGTTCGTTTTGTTTGTCAAGCCTACCAGCGGTTTTACCCTTGCTCCTGTCTGTTTCAAGTTTTCCCGGTTTTGACCATTGCCTCTGCCTGCCCTGACCCTGAGACTGCCTGCTGTTCTGTACCTTTTGGACTCTGATCTGGATTACTGACCTCTGCCTGCCCTTGACCTGTCGTTTTCCCTTCCCGTTCTAGTAATAAACTTTTGTTACTTCGACACTGTCTGCATCTGGGTCTTCCCTAAAACCTGATAGCCACCTTCCTTGCCAAATGACAACAGTTTTATAACAAATTCTAAATGGACTGGTTTACTTAAGTAGGAAAATAAATGTGTGTTCCAACAATGAGCTGCAGTTTTGGAAAAATTGCGTAATTTCTCGCTTAGGCTACTTTGCGGTTGAAACTAGTTACCACAGCCACAAAGTCTAAATTGTCTATGTCTTAAAAATTCATTATTTTAAAATGTGCTTTTTGTTTTAAATTAAGGTTAGGCATACGGTTTTCAGTCTGGTTAAGTTTAGGGTTAAGGGTTAGGTTTAAAATCAGATTTTAAGATGCGAAATTGTAGAAATGTATGACTTTTATGACTTTCTGGCTGTGGTAACTAAGGTCAGTAGGAGAATTAGGAAATCCCTACAGGTGTAGATAAAAAAAGACCCACGTGAGAGTGGCAACACTGCTCAGTGTTATTGGAAGAGAGTGCCATATGCTTCACCGTCACCTAGATCTGGGGGAAGGGAATAGAAACAATTAAAAGAATATCCTTGACGTTTTACAAAGACATTCGAACCCACCCGTAAAATTATTTCTGAAAGATTCATTTTTAACACGAGAACAAACTCAAGCAGAGACAATATGTTGTGAGGTTGCGTCAATTGTCGGATTCATGTGATTTCGGGTTAATAAGAGACGAAATGATCAGAGACAGACTTGTCATTGGCTGTAAAGATAACAGAGTAACACGAAACCCAAACCGGCTGCACGTGTACGCCATCGTGCATACATTTATTTTGTCCCCCTACACCAAACATATCAAAAACTCTGAACCAATGACATTAATTTGGGGACAGGTCGAAAAGCATTAAACATGTATGGCAATTTAGCTAGTTAGCTTGCACTTGCTAGCAAATTTGTCCTATTTAGCTAGCTTGCTGTTGCTAGCTAATTTGTCCTGGGATATAAACATTGAGTTGTTATTTTACCTGAAATGCACAAGGTCCTCTACTCCGACAATTAATCCACACATAAAACCGCCAACCGAAACGTTTCTAGTCATCTCTCCTCTTTTCAGGCTTTTTCATCTTTGAACTTATATGGTGATTGGCATCTACACTTTCACAGTATTACCACAACGACCGGCAAAACATTTCGTCTTTCAATCACCCACGTGGGTATAACCAATGAGGAGATGGCACGTGGGTACCTGCTTCTATAAAACCAATGAGGAGATGGGAGAGGCAGGACTTGCAGCGTGATCTGCGTCAGAAATAGAACTGACTTCTATTTTAGCCCTTGGCAACGCAGACGCTTGTTGGCGCACGTGAGCAGTGTGGGTGCAATAATTGAATAACGACGTGTCTGGTCTGGTCAGCATGTAAGAGCAAGTATGCTGCGCGAACCACAACTTACGCTGAATGAATAAAGCAACTTACGCTGAATAACCTATTTTGGTTAGGTCAGGGTGTGATTTAGGTGGGCATTCTAGATTTTGTATTTCTATGTTCTATTCTACGTTTTCTATTTCTTTGTGTTTGGCCGAGTATGGTTCCTAATCAGATGCAGCTGTCTATCGTTGTCTCTGATTAGGAATCATACTTAGGCAGCCCTTTTTCCCACCTTCAGTTGTGGGATCTTGTTTTTGTATAGCTGTTTGAAGCCTGCAAGACTTTTCGTTCGTTGCGTTGTTTATTGTTTTTTTCTGGTTCACCTTAAATAAAATTATGATGAACCCAACTCACGCTGCACCTTGGTCTACCCATAACGATTGTTACAGCCATAGATATATGCAGAGCAAGTGAACAGATGCAGAGGCAATTAAAAAATATGAAAACTGTCCCTGAACAGACAATCTGTCAATTATGCCACTCAAAACAAATACAGAGGCCATGTCGATAGAAAATGGAAACATAATTCATTGTACAGTGATCTAAGGCGGAAAAATACTAAAGAAGGGTGCATGTACTGTGGGTCAACACACGCAAAAGCGAAATGCCCAGCATATGGGGTTATATGCAAATTGTGGGGGAAATAGCCATTTTGCTGAACTGTGCAGACAAAGTAAGCCTGTCAATCTGCTAGAACACGATACATGCAGTGATCATAATGATGATGAAGAAGCAGACATGCTATACATGACAGAGGTTCGTTCTGTTCAAAGTAGCAAAGATAAATGGTTTACAAACTTAAAGCTTATCCTACTGACATGTGATAACTGTGATTATGATCCAAGCAGCACTATCAAATGCCAGTTAGACAGTGTCTCAACTGTCAATATGCTCAGCTACAGAGACACTATGCAAGTAATGCAGGATGGAGATGTAAAGCCTCAACCAAGCAAGGCAAGGCTAAGGCTGTACGATGGCTCGGTTATTACACCAGTAGGGGAGTGTGAACTACAAGCCAATCATAATGGGGAAACATATGTGCTAAAGTTCCAAGTGGTGAAAACTTTGCAAAAGCCTCTCCTTTCAGCAGAAAAATGTGTGAAAAGCTAAAGTTGCTACAGCTCAACTGTCACGTCTGTCTGAAGGATCGGACCAAAATGCAGCGTGTTCGTAGTCCACATATTTATTTTTTCCGTGAAACTAAATGCAATACACTAAATACTTGAAACACAAAAAACAACAAACCGTGACGCAGAGAGGAAACCACTGTCGTGTCTTTGGGTACCATTAAACTGAAGATAGGTTTATCAATTAACTCCCTGTAATTATTATCACTCAATTAAACTGATTAATCGTTTAATTGTAATTAACTAGGAGATCGGGGCACCAAGAAAAATATTCAGATTACAAAGTTCTAATTTTCCTAATATAACTTTCCTATATTATAATATAGGCCGATTATCTTCTGGTTTCAATGGTGTATTTTACCTCGCGTCTAGTCTCATTCCAAACGTTGTAAATTGTTGTATCTGCACGAACCCAGTCTTTACTAAAATCATCCATACATCAATTGTCTTAAAATCATTTATTTACTACACTAAGTAATTAACAGAAAACATACAAACAGTAATTATGGTCACAAAGGATTGGTATAGTAATGTGCCCTAATGGCTAACAAGCATAGCTGGTCTGTTAGACAATGGGTCATAAACGGTCAGCTGAGAAGTTACACAGAGTTCATTAATATTAACAATTGACAATTGAAGGCTCACTCATTCGGGAACAATTGCAATCAATATATATTTACGCTCATGTGTCGTCGGGATTCTTGTTGGAGAGTTCTGTTGAGGAGTTTTGTCCGCGTTCTCTCTCTCTCTCTCTCTCGGTTAGAATGGATCTTTCAGAGCGACATTCATTAATGTCGTCATAGAATGGATGTTTCGTTGGTCTTCGCGTTCGATGATATAATTTACTTAGCTGCAGACTAATAATTAATATCAAAGACTTGTTCTTATTCTGTCGATATCGATAGTCTAAAAGTTAACTACGTGGTATGGTTCACTTTCAGTAGAGTACTTGGATGATAAAACCTAATGGCCATGGAGTGCAGGCCTGGTCTGTTGAAATGTAAATCAGGGGGTGTTTTATAGTGCCCATAGAACAGGCTTGTCAAATGACGCCTGGTCCTGTATGTGTCCCTGGGGGCGTGCCTATGACTGAGTTAGACTTGGTTACAGAAATACAATTCTATCACATTAACATCGGTACATAGCATCTCAATGTATTACAAATAGCTTTATCCTTATTAATACATTTTATACATTTATACAACCATTATGATGCCAGTCTCATCGCTGAGGCTATTATATAAACCGTTTTATGGTAATATGGCTATATTGTCTCTCTATGAAACATGTGGTAGTAGATTCTCCTCTTGGAATTTTTACAACCCTGGGTTGGGGGGAAGGTAGGTTGGGTGATGGTACAAAGGGGAGGGGGTCAACTGTCCTTCCTGTACCCAAAGAGGCCAACGTCATGACACCACACTACTCAAAAGATAATCACCCACAAGAAGAGGTGGGACAAACATCAACTTAAATATGACCTCCAATTAGAGGTAACGAGGATCAGCTGCCTCCAATTGGAGATCAACCCAAACAACACCAACATAGAAATACAAAACTAGAAACTGAACATAGAAATACAAAAACAGACAAACCCCCCCTGTCACGCCCTGACCTACTCTACCATAGAAAATAACAACTTACTATGGTCAGGACATCAACCACCAACATGTCTTTTCACTAAAGAAAAACAAAAGGTCCCATCAGACTGGGAACACCTCAGAGGCAATACTGAAACAGTTTGAGGACATTTTTGAAGGGATGGGGGCTCTGCCAGATGAGCTTCACCTGGTGGTGGATGAGACTGTTAGACCAGTTCAACAGCTTCCCCACGAATCCCCATTCCACTGAAGGAAAAGATATTAAAGGATGTTGATTCAATGGAGGAACAGGGTGTTATTACGAAGGTCACCAAACCTACTAAGTGGATAAGCAACATGGTTGTGGTAGAAAAGCCTGGCAAAATAAGAGTCTGCCTTGATCCAAGTGCCCTGAACAAAGCCTTATGTAGGGCACATTACCAAATGCCTACCATTGAAGAGATACTGCCAAGCCTGGCAAAAGTGAAAATATTTTTGGTTATGGATGCAAAAAATCGGTACTGGCAGGTACGGTTGGATGAAGATAGTAGTTACCTCAACACATTTTGAACCCCCAATGGTAGATACCGGTGGACGAAGTAACCTTTTGGAGTGAAACCAGCTGCAGAGGAATATCAGTGAAGGCAACATGATGCACTTCAGGGACTGCCAGGAATAAGCGTCATAGCTGATGACATCCTGGTATACGGCTGTGTTGCTAGAATGGAAGAAGCAGTGCAGGACCATGACCACAACCTGACTCAGCTCTTACAAAGAGCAAGGGAGATGAATCTAAAGCTGAATGAAGACAAAGTTAAGCCCAGGCTCACAAGTATTACATACATGGGACATCTTCTGTCAGCTGAAGGCCTGAAGCCAGACCCCAAGAAGGTGGAGGCAGTACAGCAAACGCCGCCAGATGCAAAAGCAGTGCAGTGACTGCTTGGCTTTGTAAATTACTTAGCCAAATTCCTACCTCATCTGTCTGACGTATGTGAGCCATTGCGTCGGCTGACCAATAAAGATGTGCTATGTGCATGGCTTCCTCAACATGACGATGTATTGGAAGCAAATCAAGAAATTGGTTAGCAACCAACCAATACTGACATACTATGATGACCTCTCTGAAGATGTGATGCAAGTGGCCTAGGGGCAGCGCTCTTGCAGAAGGGGCAGCCCATTGCATTTGCTTCAAGGACATTGACACCCACGGAGCAAGGCTATGCCCAAATTGAAAAGGAGTGCCTAGCTATAGTGTTCGCCTGTGACCATTTTGATCAATACCTTCAGTGCACACTGATCACAAGCCGCTTGAGGTTATCTGAAAAAAAACTATTCGGTCTGCCCCAAAGAAACTTCAAAGGATGACGTTAAAGTGTCAGTGTTATCAACTACAGGAGGTATACAAGAAAGAAATAGAGCTTCACATTGCAGATTTCCTTACTAGAGCAACACTACCAACAACGAGTCACCCCCAATATCGGACAAATGCGACTGTATATGCTCTACAGGCTGAGGTTGAAGATGTGAACCATGCTACTGATCAAAACAACTCCTCCAAGACATGGGATGCTATTAGAGGACAAGACTTCTCGAATGCTTCAGTCTTTAATCCTAAGAGGCTGGCCGGACATAAGAAAGAGTATGTCCATCCTGGTGAGGGACAACTGGACATACAGAGACAAACTCACAATGCAGGAAGAGGTTGTCTACAAAGGCCCAATGATTCTCTCTCGTATCCATGGGCACTCAGGGGTCAAAGCGAGTCTCAGGAAAGCCAGAGACTCAGTATTCTGGCCAACCATGACCCAAGAAATGTTGTGGCTGTGTGCAGCATATGTAATGCTAATCTACCTAAGCAGCAAAAGGAAACGCTGCAGCCACATGACATACCAACACGTCCTTGGTCTAAAGTGGGAATGGATCTGTTCACCGTACAGAACGTTCATTTTCTGATTATAGTGGACTGCTATTCAGAGTTTTGGAGGTGGAGAAAGTGATTGACACAACAGCCACTTGCATCATTGACTGTGGTAAGCAGCAGCTTAGCAGATATGGCATACAGACCCAGTTCACGAGTCTGTTTGCAAAAGCCTGGGAATTTCATCATGTGACCTGTTCTACTTTAGTTTTTGCCTTAAGTAACCTTCTGTCTTAGTACTTTCTAGTAAAAAATAATTTGAGTACTCGAACAGTCAAAAAAGGTCAAATGCCCATCCTTAACAAGTTTATAACCTAAACTTCAGTTCTTAAAACGTAATCATTAGGCATTTAGATTTGCCAATAAGTGTTCTCATCTTAAACACAGGTATTTGGAATGCAAGATTATACATGATAGTATCATGTCTACTCCCGTTCCTCCACTCCGGCGTTTGATGTCGCCGGTTTACTAACCATCGGTCCTGGCATTCATCATTATGTGCACTTGGCAATCATCATCACGCGCACCTGCACTTCATCATTAGGCACACCTGGACTCCATCACTTCACTGACTACCTCCCCTATATCTGTCACTCCCTTAGTTCCATTCCCCAGGCAGTATTGACTATGTGTTTCATGTATAGACGCTGCTCGTGTTTGTCATATTGGTCTATGTTCCGTTTATTACTTATCTCACCACTTGCTTTCCGACTCCCAGCGTATACGTTACAGATAGTCAGTCAAATTTCAACCAGGAGAACATATTTTAAACAATAGTGTTTACTTTCCCATCGTCTTTAGAGTGAATTTAGTCATTAGAATGTGATGTGACTTTCCATGCCTATTATTCAGACCAGTGTTAGGAATGTCAGTCACCTCGCCTACATTTTGGCACAACTGAACATTTGATTCAAGAAATCTTTTCAATCGCATGGTGTTGTTGTTATTCGACTGTGTTGAGTTAATTTGCAATAACTCTCAGAGAAAAAGACGTTGGAGGGGCCTCACTATCATATTTCTCAGCAAGCTGTGTTGCAGGTCAATTTTTACAATAGTTAGTTTTAATATATGTTTCTTCATGCACATTGATTTATTGATCTTATACTATACAAAGATGAATCATTTACATTTTTCTAAACGAATCTAATCCGTAAGAGGTTGGATTTATTGCACCCGTTACTGAGATGGTTGTTCCAGTTTAGATGGTTTCGGTAGTCTCCTTTGCATTTCTTGTATATCCTCCCTCTGGCTGGATTCCAAAAGGATTTAATAATCACGTCACAAACCAGGAAAGGCAGACTGTGGAAATACAGAGAGAAACAGGACTGTGCCCATCGTACACCCTCTACCACATCTCTAGACATAATAGCGCAGCGATGTAACAAGTCAACATACTGAGGAATTGGCAAGGTGCTAAACCGCAAGATTTTCTAACCTGCTTGTTATTACAGTCAGGGGTGAACTAGGACAATAATTTGGCCTTGGCATTTTATCCACACCAGCCCACTTCACTGCGCACGACGGCAACCCATACACACACCCCATCCCCACACATACACCCTGACCCTACATACCCTACTTACGCACAGGCTGTGGTGCTGACACATAACACTGGCAGTACAGTACAGCGTTTCTCAACCATCTCTTTACCAGTGACTTGCGAGACATGTTCCCCTTCCTCTTTTTTAACAAGCTCATGTTTTAAACAATTACAATATGCAAAAACCCCACTGGAGATGCAACTCACCGTGATAACTGTGCCTCTGCTATACCCATTGTTTTATCCTCCCTGTTGTGCCATCTACAGTAGCTGTTTCAGCATCTTCTCTGCTGTTACCCTGTGCTTCTTCTAGTTCTCTGTCAGGTTGTCTGCTTAAGCCTTATATGTTATAAAAGCCAAGCTAACAACTTAGGCTATATTGCAAATTAGTGTCTGCCATGTGTTCCCCTACATTAACACCGACCCTAAGTGTTACTATTACAGGGCTCCAGACAAACATTTTCCCCTGGTGTCACTGTTGCCTCTAAACTTTATCGTTTGTGGCACCAGCCCATGATTTGGTCAGACCCATGAGTAATCATCTTATAAGTAATTCACAGTCCTTTATTAAGAAGTACAATAAATCGACTACTGAGGTATTCAATAATTAAGTTATTTCATCTAACACGCCCAAGCAGGAATACATGATTCAAGATATTTTGATTTGCAATCTAATCCAGTGATTGTCATGAATTTTAGGTTGACAATAGACTATAGTTCCTATATTATACTTTCAAAATAGGACTCCAGAACTTCCAGATTGTTTTGTTTTGTTCAATAGAGATGAATTACATACATATTTATGTGCATTAACTAATATCATAGGCTAATTAATTTGCGGTTCAAAACATGAGGAAGGCAAAACTTTAAACACATTAACTTGATCGCTAACTCTAAATATAATACCCACTGCTAGTAGCCATGTATTCATCCAACAGTAAATATAATGTCCTAAAAATCTTTGCAGTTGTACTCTTCTACCCATGAGACCTATAGGCCTATGGGTTCCATGTGTAAAGGGTTAATAAAGGGTTTGTAATATACATTATTAACAATTCTTTAACCATTTGTACATGCATTATAAACCATTAATAAATGGGTTATAAGAAATTGGTCAAACCAGTGTGATAGCCAGTCAGTGCTTGCCAAATAGTGAGACACTATGTACCTCCAGCTATTAACCATATATACACTTACAAATGTGTATTATATTGGACCCTTATGTACCATCATGTAACCTTATTTTCAATGGTTGTACAGTTAAACAATAGTTATTTTCTCACTTTTGGGTCTGATGCATTGTTACTCTGTCCCAGGAACAGAAATGATTGGTTTTCAGACCAATGGTCTTGCCCCACGTTTGAAACGTAATGATGCGTTGGTAAACTTATTTATTAAAGAAATGATGGCTTTATATCAAAATCTCAGGCCATATTATTGGTGTAGTTTGCTGGTTTCTGAAAAATTCCTCCGACATGACATTGTGAGATCTGCCCACCTGTGAAATAAATACAACCTGGAATGTGCCCAGAATGTTGTGTTGACACTGACATCATGTGACAGTGCGTCGTGAAGAATGATGATGGACGTGGCTATGAGAAGTGTGCAAAGGCCAGACAGAAGATATTGCGCAAATGAAACGTTGTTCACAAGACACAAATGTTGACAGAGTAGGGAAGGTAAATTCACTTTGCAATTTGTTTCACTTTCAAATACAGAAGTTCTGCTGGATGATATGGCATGCTGCTCAGCTAGTTAAGTAGATGGCTAACATTTGCTATTACCTCTGTCCTACCTAGCTAGCTAGACATTTACATTTTAGTCATTTAGCAGATGCTCTTATCCAGAGCGACTTACAGTAGTGAATACATACATTTCAATTTCATGCATTTAAAAAATAAATAAAATTGTACTGGCCCCCCGTGGGAATTGAACTCACAACGCTGGCGTTGTACACACCATGCTCTACCAACTGAGCCACAGGGAAGGCAAAGCTAGGGAAAGCTAGGAAATATTAGCAAGCCACCTAGAATTAGGTAAAACCTAAAACACTTTTTTATATAGACATTCTGCTAGACGATTTGAAACAAAATAATCTTTGACATGATATAGCTAACTAGCTAAGTAGATCACATTTGCTGGCTAGCAAGCTAACTAGCTAAAATCGACATGACAAGTTTCCATGCAATTTGTTTAGATAGCTTTTTAGGATAAGCATGCTAGCTAGCTAGTTATCTAACCTTAACTTGGGTACGGTCTCTATCTAGGTAGCTGGTAAGTTAGCTAGCTATCTAGCATCCTCTGTCAGCACTATAACATGAGTGGTTCTAATTTTAAGACTAACTTACTAACTAGCTAGTGGATTCGTACAATTGTGATAACTAGCTAGCCCCTTTCATCTATGGAAGCTATCTATTAGTGTTAGCAAGTCATGTGAAACACTAGCTATTATTATTATTAGTTAGCAGATGATAACATAACTAGCTAAGCCTAAATGGTAGAAATCTTGATAATGATGATAGTAGAATAATGTAGCTAGTGACTATGCTAAATTGTCATGAATACCTCTTCTCTCCCACACATTCCCATACAGTCTCAGACTCTAGGATGGGAAAATGCTTAACAAGAAAGAAACTGATGAAGACAGAAGAGGATCATGCGACACTATGTTGTACTTTAAATGGTTAATCTGTGATCAATTTCTATTCTGGTTTGTAATGTTAAAAAAGGGAAGAAAACGATGCCCCCTGTTTGTCTGAATTAGCAAGATTACTCACTATACCAATAATAGGCTACAGATTTCAGTCACTGCGATTAAAATTGTTTTACCAATGTATCCTTCTTTACATTCAATGTTGTTCTTTTTATTTATTGCAAGTATGAGGAGATTATATACTGGTATACATTTTTGCAACTTAATTCTTCAGAGTCTAAGACATTGGTGGAGACGGGGGTGCTAAGCTGACATATGGAAATGTTTTAAGATGGTCATACTATGAATAATTTAGTTATTTGATTAAGAATTTCAGGACCCCTTTGGGCATATAAAAAAATAATTGTTTGATAAAATATAGATTTTGGCCTTTACTACTAATAGAAATGCATTGAATAACAAATTCAGAAATGGAAAAAAGGACAGTCAAAAATAAATAAATAAGAAACATGGTTTTGAAGTCCCTGCCCTAAATCTAGGAGACATAAAAACTCAAGACTGTTGGAACAGCATTCCTCAGAAAGGTGTTTGAGAGAATGCCAAGAGTGTGCAAAGCTGTCATAAAGGCAAGGGTTGGCAATTTGAAGAATCTGCTTAACACTTTTTTGGTTACTACATGATTCCATATGTGTTATTTCACAGTTTTGATGTCTTCACTATTATTCTACAATGTCGAACATAGTAAAAATAAAGAAAAACCCTGGAATGAGCAGGTGTGTCCAAACTATTGACTGGTACTGTATATATATTTTTTACACTTATTTGACCCTTTTTTTGGGCAGGCACAAAACTACCTTCCATTCACTTTTTTAAGCTGGTATTGGTTACCTTCAGATGAGTCACGTGACACCATTAGTTTGTAGCTTAAACTGTTAGCTATTTGGAAAAAACTGACCAGTTATTGCACTATTTTGACCAATGTAATATAACTGTTTATTAATGCATTTACAAATTATTACATAAACATTAAGAACATAATTAGAACCTCTTTATAAACCCTTTACAAATTGAACCTTATTGTAAAGTGTTACCGGCCTGGGTAAACTCAATGACCGGTGCACACTCCATATCTCAAAGCCATATAAAATATATTGGTTGTTAAATAGTTGCTATTGAGCTGGAGATTGAGCGTTGAGAAATAAAAAGTTTACCTACAGAATGCTGAGAGCCTTCTCTCTACGACAGGGACAATGGGATGAAGCTTCCAAAGCTGTGTTTTCCCACAATTGCATTTTGAAATGTTATATGATCAGAACACCTTTTTCTCTTGAGCGCATGAGGGGAGAGGAGAGTTGCTCGCTCATCACTACAGCAGACCCCAGCTAGTGCACAGGCACAGGACAGACAATTTCATTACTGGAATCATGAGGACAATGCATTTAACTTTTTGACCATATCATGGTCAAATCATATCATGGTTTTAGCTAAAGTTTTGAGTGAGGTGACAATGTAAAATGTGTTTTTTCTACATTTACATGCACCCTTTCTGTTTTTTACTGTCCATGATCTTGGCTGTCTAAATGAAGACTGTGGGAGCAGATCTCCTTGCTGATGCCACAGTTACCTTTGAATTTGAGTGTGCGTGACCTAAGCTCAGCCTTTCAGAAAATCAGGCTGCCCCATCTTGGTAGAGGGGCCGGCCGTTGCCTATTGATCAGTCAAAGGCTCATTATAGATTAGTATGACAGAGAAATCGTGGGAAAAAAAAAATAAAAATACATCTTAACAATCCCATGGGCAGCTGGCCTTAACAAACTTTTAATTGTTTTATTTTTATATTTAAAAAAATGTCCAGCCCATATAGCATTAGCCAGAATTGCCAGATGGCCAATCCGCCCCTGATTACAGTATTTCCTCACATACCATTGTTTTAGTTCTTCACCATTAGGAATCACACACACATCACACAAACAAATAATTAATCAGTTTCACTTACATCAGAGTCACACAACCAACAACTGGGATTTGACAAGCTAGGCGGAAATTTGAATGGTAGCAAGCCTACTTACATGAGTTGTGTTGGAAACTGCGACGGCAGACAACTATCCGACGATAACAACAGTAAAATCAACACGGCGTGTGGTCTGTAGGTGTCCATTGCCAGGCATCTACTCCCCGACCAAACACACACATGCACACTCACACGCTGCGCCCCCGCTCCGTCTCTCTCTCCAGCTGTATGAGTGTAGAATGGTCCACGCCAAGCGAGCAGTTTTTGTCACACACTCGGAAATAATAACCCAGCCCCGCCACAAATAATCTGATCAACTGTCAACCACACCACGCTCTAACAGGTACCGGATTTGTTATTTATGTCGTCTCGCTCGCTCTCTCTCAACCACACCAGATTTTACTCGGTTTCATGTAAAATAATTTCTCTGGGAGTCTTTAATATAATAATTTGGGGGCTTTTAATGCCCCAGCCCTCTAACCTCAAGGCTACATCAATCCCCCAGACAGACAGACAGACAGTGTGAGTGACAGGTAGCAGTGGACTGATAGCCTGGTGACTCACACTAAATTCTTCCACTGCTCTGTCGTTCGCTACATACTTTAGTCTGAGACAGGGGCGGTTCTGGGGGGGAGGGGGGCAGTGCCCCTGTGACAACAATTTTGGACCCCCTTGTGGCCCCCCTAAATGTGGAGTATGAAATAATCGTTATTTTTTTACATCCGTTATTAGACAGTGGCAACGCGGAACACTAATGATTATGAACATGGTCTTTTGCCTGCTAATGCCTGCAATGCAGTGAAGAAAACGATATGACAACAATAACGTATAATGTAACTGGCCCCTCTAACAGTACAACTGGCCCTAGCTTGGCCCCCCCAGTTGAAATGGTCTAGAACCGCCACTGGTCTGAGACTGCCATAATTGAAGTTGTTTATGTACAAAACAAAATCATCAGTAATTGCATCGTCTCTAAGCAATCAGAGTATCAAAACCAATGACGGATTTTCAAACCGCCACTTTATCCACATGTGTTCTGGCTTTGGCCCAACCCATTGGTTTCTGAAACAATTAGATGGCCCCGAATGTGTTTGGTGAAGGGTCAGGGAGGTACTTAATTCTAGACTCATTGCGGAGAAAAAAACGAATATGCTTGGGCGTGGCGTAACGTTTGGCCAGAGCAGGGAGTCTGGGGAGCCAGGCCAGTGGACTGATAGCTTATTGAGCGCACCATTGAACAGACTGTTAGATATAGTGATTTATAGCATGGGTGTTCAACCTTTTCTTGCCCAGGGACCCACTCCCAGAAAAACCGCCGACCCAGGAACCCCCATCATACATTAGCAAAACATTTTCTTGTCTTATCATCAGGTGACTGATAATGGAAAGGATAAGTAATCAATATATTAAAATTAATAGATTTGGTAGATAGTTTTTCATTTTTTCGATCTGACCACATTATAATTGGAAGAGGAAATGCAAACATATGTGGCCCGATTCAGGATACTAGGCATATGTCACAAGTCACGACTTCACAGGAGAGCCTTTTGAACATAAACATTTTTTAAACATCAAAATGCGTTGTTTGGCAGAAATGCCTTCTCGAACATGTGAACTTTCATGTACCTTAATATTAAATGTGTATGTCATCTTTCTCTGTTTAGCCACGGAGAAAAGCAGCAACCTTCCCGCTAGTCATGATTGTATTGAGACAATGAGTGGGCTGGAGATACCGAGAGATGAGTTTGGATTGGTCTGCGGTGTTTAAAATGAGCTGCTCGTAATGCGTAGATAGTCCTTTCTACTGCAGTTTTTCCGAAGGATATACAGTTGAAGTGGGAAGTTTACATACACTTTAGCCACATACACCCCAGACAAAAACTGTTTTTCACAATTCCTGACGTTTAATCCTAGTAAAAATGTTCTGTCTTTGTCAAGTTCTGACCAGTAAAGGGGTTATTTGTTATTGTAGTTTGGTCAGGACGTGGCAGGGGGGTATTTGTTTTATGTGGTTCGGGGTGTGTTAGTATATGTGTTTATGTAGAGGGGTGTTTGGTTAGAGTATTCCGGGGTTTTTGGTTTATGTTCTATATTTCGTATATCTATGTTCTTTCTATGTTGTGTATTTCTTTGTTGGCCTGGTATGGCTCTGAATGAGGAACAGCTGTACATCGTTGTTGCTGATTGAGAGTCATACTTAAGTAGCCCTGTTTTCACCTGTCCCTTTGTGGGAAGTTGTTGTTGCACTGCTGTGTGTTAGCCTGCAATACTGTTCGTTCGATCGTTTTCTTTTCTTGTTTAGTAAGTGTTCAAATAAAGTTAAGATGAGCACTCAACCCGCTGCGCCTTGGTCCATTACGTATGACGACCGTTACAGTCTTAGGCCAGTTAGGATCACCACTTTCTTTTAAGAATGTGAAATGTCAGAATAATAGTTGAGAGAATGATTTATTTCAGCTTTTATTTCTTTCATCACATTCCCAGTGGGTCAGAAGTTTACATACACTCAATTAGTATTTGGTAGCATTGCCTTTAAATTGATTAACTTGGGTCAAATGTTTCAGGTAGCCTTCCACAAGTTTCCCACAATAAGTTGGCTGAATTTTGGCCAATTCTTCCTGACAGAGCTGGTGTAACTGAGTCAGGTTTGTAGGCCTCCTTGCTCACACACGCTTTTTCAGTTCTGCCCACATATTTTCTATAGGATGAGGTAAGGGCTTTGTGATGGCCACTCCAATACCTTGGCTTTGTCCTTAAGCCATTTTGCCACAACTTTGGAAGTATGCTTGGTGATGGCTTTGTCTATTCGGAAAACCCATTTGCGACCAAGCTTTATCTTTGTCCCCATATGCAGTTGCAAGCCGCAGTCTGGCTTTTTTCTGGCGGTTTTTGAGCAGTGGCTTCTTCCTTGCTGAGCGGCCTTTCAGGTTATGTCGATACAGGACTCGTTTTACTGTGGATATAGATACTTTTGTACCTGTTTCCTCCAGCATCTTCACAAGGTCCTTTTGCTGTTCTGGGATTGATTTGCACTTTTCACACCAAAGTACATTCATGTCTAGGAGACAGAACACATCTCCTTCCTGAGCGGTATGACGGCTGCGTGGTCCCATGGTGTTTATACTTGCGTACTATTGTTTGTACAGCTGAACATGGTACATTCAGGCGTTTGGAAATTGCTCCCAAGGATGAACCAGACTTGTGGAGGTCTACACTTTTCTTTCTGATGTCTTTGCTGATTTCTTTTGATTTTCCCATAATGTCAAGCAAAGAGGCACTGAGTTTGAGGGTAGGCCTTGCAATACATCCACAGGTACACCTCCAATTGACTCAAATGATGTCAATTTGCCTATCAGAAGCTTCTAAAGCCCTGACACAATTTTCTGGAATTTTCCAAGCTGTTTAAAGGCACAGTCAACTTAGTGTATGTAAACTTCTGACCCACTGGAATTGTGATACAGTGAATTATAAGTGAAATAATCTGTCTGTAAACAATTGTTGGAAAGATTACTTGTGTCATGCACAAAGTAGATGTCCTAACTGACTCAGGATGTCTCAAGCTTTCATCCATGTATACAGGTAAGAATCTAGCTACAGATTCAGATATTATACGTTTCTAATTTTGTCAGAAAGTTGTTTTCATTGCAAGCTAAAGCTTGCTGTTAGCTAGCCAGCTGCAGTCCGATGTCTGGCTTGCTAACTAACAATGAACCTAATATTATTTGGTTAACTTTATCTTGCTCTGACCATCGGTTTGTATTGCTAGTGACGTTACTCTATGGATTGGGATTATATTTCATATTTTTGCTAGTTAACGTGACATGTCTAAACCAAAGAGCCCAAGTTAAAGCTTGCTGTTAGCTAGCAAACATCAGCTGAGGTTAGGTGACTGGCTTACTAGCTAACATTAACTTATGTGTATGAAGTGTGTGTAATGTTAGTGTAGTTGTCTCAGAATGCCATTTCACATTGCTAGTTATAACCTAATGTTAGCTAGCTAACTAGCTAACATTGAACCTATTGGTTAGCTTTAGCTAGCTATGACAATTGGTTTGTATTGCTACTTAAAGCTTGCTGTTAGCTAGCCAGCTGACGTTAGATGGCAGGCTAGCTACAGTAACTAATATTCCCTGTGTGAACTGTGTGTAGTGATATCTCAGAATGCCATTTTGCATCTATTGTATAATAATGCTAAAATGTATGTATATATCTGGAATTTGTCTTTCAGCATCAATCAGTACAACATGCCTAACTCTAATCCACCGGTCATACAGTCATCAAAAAGAGTTGGCCCAAGCAAGCAAAGGCAGCAGCGCAGTCATCAACTACATGCACCATTTCTTCACCAACTACAGAGTTGGGAAAACACCTGTGGACCTGCAACTGTGATAACTGCAATGGCCAAAACAAGAACAAGTTTGTGCTCTGGTATTGTGCCTGGTGGACCATGCACAAGCTCCACCACAATCTAGACCTTCCTGATCACAGGCCACACCAAGTTTGCCCCTGACTGGTGCTTTGGCCTCATCAAGCAGCGCTTCAGAGAGACCAGAGTGAACACTTTGTCTGAGATTGCGGGTATTATGAAGGACAGCACTGTGACAGGGGTCAACATCCCACAGCTGGTTGGACTGGAGGATGGTACGGTGCTGGTGGAAAGCTATGGCTGGCAACAACACCTGACTCCGTACTTCAGGCCGCTTCTACAGATCAAGCAGTAGCAGCACTTCAGGTTTAAAATTATTTTCATTGTATGAGGTTATTCTTATCTAAACTTGGGAGGTGAATTGATGTTGTGCAGGGTTGTAATGTCTTCAGATTTTTTGTTATTCCCTGTTTTACAGCTTCGATGTTCTGGAGCCTGGTGTTGTCGCCAAGGAGCGTTCGGACTGTCGGGACCAGGTTTCAGCTGCTACGCATCCTTCCTCCCATAGATGGTCTGCCTGTAAAAGCACCACCTGGACTGGACACAGCTAGACAAACGTATCTTTTTGACAAGATCAGAGAGTTTTGCGAGGAAGAGGCTATGGACATCACATGCCCTGCACCAAAGTCAAGGGCAGGACAGAAAAAGTCTCTCCAAATATATAGATTCCTTTGTTCACGCGTGGTTTGGACGGACCAGTCATCAGCACTATCTGCAGTGCCTTTATTCACATGACTCTCTCCTAACACACACGCCATACGTTGCTGATACAATTTTTTGAATCCTGCTGCTCAGCCCCTTTACCCTTGATTGTATGCATATACCTACCTCACACATCACTGATATCGTCAATATTTATATTGACACTATCTATTTCTGATTTTGCTAATATGCAAGTAACCATTTGTCTGTATCGTTTACACCTTCTGAAGAGACTTAGCAAAATATTTGTATGTGTGGTCGTAACATGATTTTGTGACATACCCCAACAATATCATGTGACCGTATCAAGTGTCCACCACATAAATATATGGCGCATGCATCTGTTCATGTACTGTACATGTGCACCTCACTCAGGTTTCAACTCAGGTTGCATGGCCTTAACTTATGTATGGAATACTGTGATAAGGGCATGTGTGACAGTATATAATGTATGCTAATGTACTGGTGTGAAGGCATTTGGGCAGGGGTGTAAAAATACTTAAGTACTAATTAAGTAGTTTTTTGTGGTATCTGTACATTACTTTACTATTTTATATTTTTAGCTACTTTTACTTCACTACATTCGTAAAGAAAATAATGTCCTTTTTACTCAATACATTTTCCTTGACACCCAAAAGTCTTGTTATATTTTAACAGGAAAATTGTCCAATTCATACACTTATCAAGAGAACATCTCTGGTCATCCCTACTGCCTTTGATCTGGCCGACTCACTAAACACAAATGCTTTGTTTGTAAATTATGTCTGAGTGTTGGAGTGTGCCCTTGGCTATCATCAAGAGAAAAAAAAAGAATTGTGCCGTCTGGTTTAATATAAGGAATTTGAAATGATTTGTACTTTTACTCTGACAATTTAGTACTTTTCCACCACTGGATGTGGCTGAGGGTTATAGTATTTCTTTCACATGACCCATCAATGTAGACAAGTGTGTCTGGGTAAGTGACTAATATTTATTTAAAAAAATATCTGGACACTTTACCTGGAATTGTTGTTGTAGGCTACTACCACTTTTAGTCATAATCTTTACTACACTACTCACTGTTTAGCACATGACCTCACATGGGAATCCTTAGAGATGGATGGGGCTGGCTTAAGAGAGGTATGAACAATGCTGGGGCAAACTTGGTGTGGCCTGATGCTAAATCTCAAGATGGCGTAGCAGTGCAGACGTGTTTTGTTCGTCCTCTCGTGTACTTTTGTATTTTTTGTATATATTTCAAATTTTATTTTCAATCTCTTTTCCATTTTAATTCAATTATACCTTCCGGTAACCTGCCTCACCCAATGTGATACGGAACCGCTATTATTTTTAAATTTTAGACCTTATAGCAAGAACCACCTAGCCATCAGAAGCTAACCAGCTACAAGCTATTTAGTCATTGTTAGCCACTACTAGCGGCCTTTACCCTTCTGCACATATACCAGCCCTTTTTTTAGCCTGGATAATACTCACCAGCCTACCAGTATCGGACTGTCTCTCCACTACAACGCCGGATTCCTGCCGTAATCCCAGGACCATTACTCCTGATCTTCACAGCCAGCTAGCACCCACCGAGTTACCTAGTACCGACGCTATCCCTGAGGCCCACCTCCCGGCCTACTCAGTTGTTAACCCGGACTCCACCCAAACACAGCTAGAACCCACTACTCCACCGGATCCTCGCCGTAAGCTCTGGACCTTGGCACCGGATCACCGCTGCTACCGCGTGGCTATAGTGGCTAATGCCCCTGCCCTGAAGCTAACACCAGTTAGTCGTGAGCCAGGCGCATCTCCCGGCTAGCAAACTAAATTACTACAACTACAATACCTCTTTCGCCATCTGGCTTGAATCCTTGTCGACACGGCGCCCCGCCGCACCACCACGACTGGTCTGCCGGCGAATACTCCATCCGCTGTGCCTTCAACCGGCCTCCGTCAGAAGTCGGAGCAGACGCTTCTACTAGCCCCGGGCTACTAACTTTAAACGCCGTGTCGCACGCGTGCTAGCGTAGTAGCGACTACTCCGCGGCTTCCCTGTTCCATCTATTGCTGGCCCCTGGACCCTATGATCACTTGGCTACATAGATGATGCCTGCTGGACTGTCCATTAATCACAGTACTCCATTCTGTTTTTATTTTTTGTTTATCTGTCGGCCCCAGCCGCAAACTCTGGCTCTGTGTGTAGTTAACCGACCCTCTCTGCCCAGTCATCGCCATATTACCTGTTGTTGTTTTAGCTGATCAGCTGTTGTTGACTCACCCGTTGTTGTCTAGCTAGCTCTCCCAATTTTCACCTGTGATTACTTTATGCCTCGCTGTATGTCTCTCTCAAATGTCAATATGCCTTGTATGCTGTTGTTTAGGTTAGTTATCATTGTTTTAGTTTACAATGGAGCCCCTAGTTCCACTCATCATACCTCTGATACCTCCTTTGTCCCACCTCCCACACATGCTGTGACCTCACCCATTATAACCAGCATGTCCAGAGATACAACCTCTCTTATCATCACTCAGTGCCTGGGCTTACTTCCGCTGTACCCGCACCCCACCATACCCCTGTCTGCACATTATGCCCTGAATCCATACCCAGAAATCTGCTCCTTTTATTCTTTGTCCCCAAAGCTCTAGGCGACCAGTTTTGATATCCTTTAGCCGTACCCTCATCCTACTCCTCCTCTGTTCCTCGGGTGATGTGGAGGTAAACCCAGGCCCTGCGTGTCCCCAGGCACCCTCATTTGTTGACTTCTGTGATCGAAAAAGCCTTGGTTTCATGCATGTCAACATCAGAAGCCTCCTCCCTAAGTTTGTTTTACTCACTGATTTAGCACACTTCGCCAACCCTGATGTCCTTGCCGTGTCTGAATCCTGGCTTAGGAAGGCCACCAAAAACTCTGAGATTTCCTTACCCAACTACAACTTTTTCCGTCAAGATAGAACTGCCAAAGGGGGAGGAGTTAGCCTGCAAAGTTCCGTCATACTTTCCAGGTCTATACCCAAACAGTTTGAACATCTAATTTGAAAAATGAATCTCTACAAAAATAAGTCTCTCACTGTTGCCGCCTGCTATCAACCCCCCTCCGCTCCCAGCTGTGCCCTGAACACCATATGTGAATTGATTGCCCCCCATCTATCTTCAGAGTTCGTTCTGTTAGGTGACCTAAACTGGGATATGCTTAACACCCCAGCAGTCCTACAATCTAAACTAGATGCCCTCAATCTCACACAAATTATCAAGGAAACCACCAGGTACAACCCTAAATCCGTAAACATGGGCACCCTCATAGACATTATCCTGACCAACTTGCCTTCCAAATACACCTCTGCTGTTTTCAATCAGGATCTCAGCGATCACTGCCTCATTGCCTGTATCCGCTATGGGTCTGCAGTCAAATGACCACCCCTCATCACTGTCAAACGCTCCCTAAAACACTTCTGCGAGCAGGCCTTTCTAATCGACCTGGCCCGGGTATCCTGGAAGGATATTGACCTCATCCCATCAGTCGAGGATGCCTGGTCATTCTTTAAAAGTAATTTCCTCACCATCTTAGATAAGCATGCCCTGTTCAAAAAATGCAGAACTAAGAACAGATACAGCCCTTGGTTCACTCCAGACCTGACTGCCCTTGACCAGCACAAAAACATCCTGTGGCGGACTGCAATAGCATCGAAAAGTCCCCGCGATGTGCAACTCTTCAGGGAAGTCAGGAACCAATACACATACCAATACAAGCAGAAATTTTCATCCTGTAGCTCTAACACCAAAAGGTTTTGGGACACTGTGAAGTCCATGGAGAACAAGAGACAACACCCCCACAACACCCCACAACAAGACAACACCCCCACGCAGCCACTTGCCCGAGCCTCCCCAGCTTCTCCTTCACCCAAATCCAGATAGCAGATGTTCTGAAAGAGCTGCAAAACCTGGACCTGTGCAAATCAGCTGAGCTAGACAATCTGGACCCTCTCTTTCTAAAACTATCCGCCGCCATTGTTGCAACCCCTGTTACCAGCTTGTTCAACCTCTTTTGTATCGTCTGAGATCCCTGAAGATTGGAAAGCTCCCGCGGTCATTCCCCTCTTCAAAGGGAGTGACATCCTAGACCCAAATTGTTACAGACCTATATCCATCCTGCCCTGCCAATCTAAAGTCTTCAAAAGCCAAGTTAATAAACAGATCACTGACCATTTCGAATCCCACCGTACCTTCTCCGCTGTGCAATCCGGTTTCCGAGCCGGTCACGGGTGCACCTCAGCCACGCTAATGGTTCTAAATGATATCATATCCGCCATCGATAAAAGACAGTACTGTGCAGCCGTCTTCATCGACCTGGCCAAGGCTTTCGACTCTGTCAATCACCGTATTCTTATCGGCAGACTCAATAGCCTTGGTTTTTCTAATGACTGCCTCGCCTGGTTCACCAACTACTTTGCAGACAGAGTTTAGTGTGTCAAATCGGAGGGCATGTTGTCCGGACCTCTGGCAGTCTCTATGGGGGTACCACAGGGTTCAATTCTCGGGCCGACTCTTTTCTCTGTATATATCAATGATGTCGCTCTTGCTGCGGGCGATTCGCTGATCCACCTCTACGCAGACAACACCATTCTGTATACTTCTGGACCTTCCTTGGACACTGTGCTAACAAACCTCCAAACGACCTTCAATGCCATACAACACTCCTTCCATGGCCTCCAACTGCTCTTAAAACCTGTTGGGGATAGGGGACAGTATTGAGAATTTTGGAAAAAATATGTGCCCATTTTTAACTGCCTCCTACACCAACTCAGAAGCTAGAATATGCATATTATTCAGGTTCAGGTTTGGATAGAAAACACCCTAAAGCTTCTAAAACTGTTTGAATGGTGTCTGTGAGTATAACAGAACTCCTATTGCAGGCAAAAATCTGAGAAGGTTTCATGCAGGCAGTGGCCTATCTGACAAGGAGTCGTTCTTCTTGCCTCTGTTTATAGAGTAAGGATCTTAGCTGTAACGTGACAATTCCTAGGGCTCCAATAGGCTCTCAGAACCCGGGAAAAACAGGAACGATGACGAGGCAGCCTCAGGCTGAAACAGATTATCGCCTTTTCCAAGTGTCCCATTAGGTGACAATGGAATGAGGCGCGTGCGCGATTCGCCCCCGTGGAGAAATTTCATTCAGCTGTTTAGCTTATTGCAGATTCCCGGTCGGAATATTATCGCTTTTCTACGAGATAAATGGCATAAAAATTTATTTTAAACAGCGGTTGACATGCTTTGAAGTACGGTAATGGAATATTTAGACATTTTTTGTCACGCCATGCTCGTGACCGTGATTTAGTATTCTGATAGTGTCTAGAACACATGAACAAAACGTCGCTGATGGAACATAACGATGGATTATTTGGGACCAAACCTACATTTGTTATTGAAGTAGAAGTCCTGGGAGTGCATTCTGACGAAGAACAGGAAAGGTAAGCCCATTTTTCTTATAGGAAATGTGATTTTGGTGAAGGCTAATCTTGCCGGGTGTCTAAATAGCTAGCCCGTGATGGCTGGGCTATGTACTTAGAATATTGCAAAATGTGCTTCATCCGAAAAGCTATTTTAAAATCGGACATATCGAGTGCATAGAGGAGTAATGTATCTATAATTCTTAAAATAATTGTTATGCTTTTTGTGAACGTTTATCATGAGTAATTTAGCAAACTGTTAGTAAATTCCCCGGAAGTTTGCGGGGGGTATGCTTTTTCTGAACGTCACATGCTAATGTAAAAAGCTGTTTTTTGATATAAATATGAACTTGATTGAACAGACATGCATGTATTGTATAACATAATGTCCTAGGTGTGTCATCTGATGAAGATCATAAAAGGTTAGTGCTGCATTTAGCTGTGGTTTGGGTTTTTGTGACATATGCTAGCTTGAAAAATGGGTGTCTGATTATTTCTGGCTGGGCACTCCTGACATAATCTAATGTTTTGCTTTCGTTGTAAAGCCTTTTTGAAATCGGACAGTGTGGTTAGATTAACGAGAGTCTTGTCTTTAAATAGCTGTAAAATAGTCATATGTTTGAGAAATTGAAGTAATAGTATTTCAAACGATTCAAAAATCTCGCCACTGGATTGAAGTGGCTGTTACGTAGGTGGGACGAATTCGTCCCAACTGCGCCAGAGAGGTTAAACGCTAGTAAAACCAAATGCATGCTTTTCAACCATTCGCTGCCCGCCCGACTAGCATCACCACCCTGGACGGTTCTGACCTAGAATATGTGGACAACTATAAATACCAAGGTGTCTGGTTAGATTGTTAACTCTCCTTCCAGACTCAGATTAAACATCTCCAATACAAAATCAAATCTAGAATCGGCTTTCTATTTCGCAACAAAGCCTCCTTCACTCACTCACGCCGCCAAACTTACCCTAGTAAAACTGACTATCCTACCGATCCTCGACTTCGGCAATGTCATCTACAAAATAGCTTCCATTACTCTACTCAGCAAACTGGATGCAGTCTATCACAGTGCCATCCGTTTTGTTACCAAATCACCTTATACCACCCACCACTGTGACCTGTATGCTCTAGTCGGCTGGCCCTAGCTGCATATTTGTCGCCAGACCCACTGGCTCCAGGTCATCTATAAGTCTATGCTAGGTAAAGCTCCGCCTTATCTCATCTCATTGGTCATGATAACAACTCCTAACCCGTAGCACGCGCTCCAGCAGGTATATCTCACTGGTCATCCCCAAAGCCAACACCTCCTTTGGACGCCTTTCTTTCCAGTTTTCTGCTGCCAGTGACTGGAACGAATTGCAAAAATCGCTGAAGTTGGAGACTTTTATTTCCCTCGCCAACTTTAAACATCAGCTACCTGAGCTGCTAACCGATCGCTGCAGCTGTACATAGTCCATCTGTAAATTGCCAACCTAATCTACCTACCTCATCCCCATAATGTTTTTATTTTATTTACTTTTCTGCTCTTTTGCACACCAGTATTTCTACTTGCACATCATCATATGCTCATTTATCACTCCAGTGTTAATCTGCTAAATTGTCATTATTCGCTCCTATGGCCTATTTATTGCCTACCTCCTCATGCATTTTGCACACACTGTATATAGACTTTCTTTTTTTTCTACTGTGTCATTGACTTGTTTATTGTGTTATTGGCTTGTTTATTGTTTACTCCATGTGTAACTCTGTGTTGTTGTCTCTGTCGCACTGCTTTGCTTTATCTTGGCCAGGTCGCAGTTGTAAATGAGAACTTGTTCTCAACTAGCTTACCTGGTTAAATAAAGGTGAAATACATTTTTTTTTTAAGAATGGGTGTAGACAAAGGCGAGCACTCCGGTACGTACCAAAACTTTCCAATGCCCTTTTCTCAAACGTGAGTTGATCAACTTTCAAAGCAGAATAACTTTCCCATTGTTCCTCAATTGCAGTGTATGATGCACCATTTTGTAGCTCTGAGTCTCTACTTTTATCCCATGTAAAAAAAAAAAACTATTTTCAAATTTTGCTACATAAGACTGATTTGAGCTGGTCAGTCACATATTAGTTAGAAAGGTAAGACTGAACACATGTTCGCTAAGATCAGCTGTTTATCTAGCTAACACTAAAACCGCCATAGGCCAACAGCCACTGACTTTATATTTTGTACATTTAAAAAAATCTGCCCCCCAAAAAACCTGTCTTTTTCCCTGACTTTTCCTCAATGTTTATATTTTACACTGCTCATTTGTCAGAATTTTCAAATCACAAAAGTATTTAGAGCATTTTACCTGTTTTGTTTTCACACCTATTCCCAATTTATGAAGCCTCTCCTCACTGAATGACAAATGGAGGAATAGGCGATAATTGTGCACCTTACTTCACAATTGAATTTAAATTGGTCCAAACAAAATGATAAAGAGGGTGAAGATGTTGATTTAATTTAGAAAGAAAATAGTGTAATGATGAGTTTGCGTTATGCTTATTTATCAGGCTGTATCACAACTGGCCGTGATTGGGAGTCCCATAGGGCGGCGCACAATTGGCCCAGCGTTGGCCGGGTTAGGGTTTGGCCAGGGTAGGCTGTAATTGTAAATAAGAATCTGTTCTTAACTGACTTGCCTAGTTAAATAAAGGTTCAATTAAAAAAAATTAAAGTCATCAGCAAATAATTTGACCGCACGCCTTGGGGGTTGATACCATTCTCCTTTTATATTTCACTTTGTAAAAAGAAGCTGTTATGGGACTGTTTTATTTACTATCTCTATTACTAATCACATTTATTGTAAGGGAAATGAAAATATGCTACATGTTGCAGCAGGCCTTTAGAATAATGCCAAACAAATCATCGACTCTATCCTGCGAAGCAAACGATGCCAGCCCACTGAATGAATAACAAATGTAGGTAATGGGTGATAATTGTGCAAGTTACTTCACAATCAAATTTAAATGAGGCCTAACTGAATGAAGAGGGTGAAGAGGTTGATTTAATTTACAACAATAGTGTAATGATGAGTTTGTGTTATGCCTATTTGTCAGTGTTGTCCTTCATGTTAATAATTTGACCTCTTTAACGATTTACTTTGTAAAAATAATCTGTTACAGGACTGTTTCATTTACTGTAACTCTATTACTAATAAAATGTATTGTAAGGGAAACGGAAACATGCTATGTGTTGTAGTAGGCCTTTAGAGTAATGCAAAACATATCCTTGACTTTTTCCAAGTGGATGAGCGAGAAAAAGAACATCCGGCCCATCAAAACTAGACCTAAACCAGGGGCACAACTTTCACTGGGGACAAGGGGGACATGACCTCCCCACATTCTAAAATTGCATCCCCCCCAACATTTTTATCATTGCACTGTGATGCAAAAAGCATCAACGGTGTACTTTAGGGCCATGCGGACACCTCAGAGTGGTCGGGTAAGCTGATTGGCGGTTTCAACCAGCTGGATTTAGGCCATGCGGACGCCTCAGAGCGGTTGGGTAGGCTGTTTGGCGGTTTCAACGGGCTGGATTTAGGACCTGCATGGACACCACAGAGCATGTGAACAGAGGCAGTTGTCTCTGTGTGTTGTGCTTTTTCTCCAAGTCGTGAAAGGAAAGCAGAGCAGAACTGGCTAGTCTTTATACGACTGATGTAGCTGGCAAGGAAACTGCTGTTTTACTTAACAGAGAAAAACATTTATTTCCAGTGCTGAGCTAGTAGTGTAGCTGACATGTAACGTTAGCTACCACAGCCAGTTCAGCTCTAGCCTCTAGCATTCTGTCAGGTAGCACTATTAACAGCTGTTGTGTGTATGGAAATGTTTTGTAGCCTTTTTTTGTCCCATTTCAACAGAAGTAAATTAACTTGGCTAGTTTTCGCCAGTTGATGTAGCTACCATTAAAGCTAGCTAGGGAGCTAGCTCACTAACTGTAGCATGCTCACTAACTGTAGCTCGCTCACTAACTTTGGCTCGCTCACTAACTGTAGCTATTATTTTTGCCTCAATCACACTAGACCTGAATCAAACAATGAAACCAGCGGCCAAATGTTGAAACCGATAATCTGACATTTCTTTACAGCGCAATGTGAGTTTATATTAAAGTCAGTATAGCAATATAACTTTAATGACCTGTCAGTTTCCCAAGGTAATTCCCTACTTTTCACGCTGACACGGTATAAACAGCTCTACAGGCTTCAATGTCATGGTGCACAGTCAGTACACAACACTATACCCATCATGTCTTAAGAGGATCAGATGGTGACAGTTGTCCCAGCAGGGTCAGACAGCCAGGGAGGACCAGTATACGGAGATCAGGTGAATTTTACAGTATATTATGACAATCAGTGGATGGATTCAAATTTGAGTTGATGGGTAGGCTACAGTCTGGAATCTGAGAATAATGGTCATTTCAGTTATTGAACCATTGATTTTATTCTTGGAAGATATAATGTATAAATGTACACCAAGGTAATTCTTTGTCATGCCTCATCTGAGCAGGATAAGATGGTAACAGGGGTCTCAGCAGGGTCAGACAACCAGGGAAGACCAGTCAGTGACAGCGCTGAGGTAAAGTTTTGCAGATGCAACACTTTATTCTCTCTGTGCAGCAAACACTGGACAAGCCAGAAGCTTCAAAGATTGAAACTATTTTAAAGCCGTCTGACAAACCTCTAAAGTTGATTTCCAAACTGTATCAAGGGTTGATAGAGACTTTCCCCGATGACACAAAACATGTCAAACATAAATGTGAGGAAGACCTGGGAGACACTATTGATGATGATGAATGGATACAGATATGTTTGAATGTCCAGTCATGTTCATATAATCTCAGACATAAATTACAGAAATGTAAGACCTTTCATAGAACATACTATACTGAACAACAACAAAAAAACACAATCTGTAAAGTGTTGGTCCTATGTTTCATGAGCTGAAATAAAAGATCCCAGAAATGTTCTCTCAAGTTTTGTGCACAAATTTGTTTACATCCCTGTTAGTGAGCATTTTTTCTGTGCCAAGATAATTAATTCACCTGACAGGTGTGGCATATCATGTAGTTGATTAAACAGAATTATGATTACACAGCTGCACTTTGTACTGGGGATGACAAAAGGCCACTCTAAAATGTGCCGTTTTGTCACACAACACAATGCCACAATTGCGTGCAATTGGCATGCTGACTGATGGAATGTCTACCAGAGCTGTTGGAAGAGGACTGAATGCTAATTTATCTACCATAAGCCGCCTCGAACGTCATTTTAGAAAATTTGGCAGTACGTCCAACCGGCCTCACAACTGCAGACCACATGTAACCACGCCAGCCCAGGACCTCCACATCCGGCTTCTTCACCTGCGGGATCGTCTGAGACTAGCCACCTGGACAGCTGATGAAAGTGAGGAGTATTTCTGTTTGTTCAGTTTATATGCCAGTAAAACTGAATATATTGCACTCAGAAATGTAATTCTTCTGCTGGAGGTATAAAAAAACAAAAGGGGACATATTTGCATATGTTTTGCTCTTGTGAAGGCTGGCTGAATTCTGGCAAAGAGTACGTTCTTTTATCTCAGCATGTCAACAGATTGTCTCTTCTCCCTGTTTTTGTTTGATTGGAAAGGTTGATATTGGAGACTGTTATCTGAAGAAACGGTGTAACCTAGCATTTACTGTATAGTGGCTAATAAACGCATTGCCTTAATTGGAAGGTTGGTCATCCTCCCACAATGTCACAATGGCAAAGTTTGGAATTGAAATCAAACTATGAAGTTAAAGTGCAGACTGTTAGCTTTCCTTTTAGGGTATGTTCGTCCATGTCGGTTGAACCATGTAGAAATTACTGCACTTTTTGTACATAGTCCCCCCATTTCAGGGGAGCAAAAGAATTGGGACAAATTCACTTGAATGTGTATTAAAGTAGTAAAAAGTTAAGTATTTGATTCCACATTCATAGCACACAATGACTACATCAAGCTTGTGACTCTACACATTTGTTGAATACATTTGCCGTTTGTTTTGGTTGTGTTTCAGATTATTTTGTGCCCAATAGAAATGAATGGTAAATAATGTATCGTGTCATTTTGGAATCACTTTATTGCTAAAAATAATATAATTTGTTTCTAAACACTTCTACAATAATGTAGATGGTACCATGATTACAGATAATCCTGAATTAATTGTGAATAGTGATGAATGACAAAGTTACAGAAGCAAAAATATCATACCCCCAAGACATGCTAACCTCTCACCATTACAATATATTTTTTAAATGTTACATTTTTTATTTCACCTTTATTTAACCAGGTAAGCTAGTTGAGAACAAGTTCTCATTTACAACTGCGACCTGGCCAAGATAAAGCAAAGCAGTGCGACACAAACAACAACACAGAGTTACACATGGAATAAACAAGCGTACAGTCAATAACACAATATTTAAAAAAATAAAAGTCTATATACAGTGTGTGCAAATGGCGTGAGGAGGTAAGGCAATAAATAGGCCATAGTAGCAAAGTAATTACAATTTAGCAGATTAACACTGGAGTGATAGATGAGCAGATGATGATGTGAAAGTAGTGATACTGGTGTGCAAAAAGAGCAGAAAAGTAAATACATTTACATTTTTTTTTACATTTACGTCATTTAGCAGACGCTCTTATCCAGAGCGACTTACAAATTGGTGCATTCACCTTATGATATCCAGTGGAACAACCACTTTACAATAGTACATCTATATATTTTTTTTGGGGGGGTGGGTTAGAAGGATTACTTTATCCTATCCCAGGAATTCCTTAAAGAGGTGGGGTTTCAGGTGTCTACAGAAGGTGGTGATTTACTCCACTGTCCTGGCGTCGTGAGGGAGCTTGTTCCACCATTGGGGTGCCAGAGCAGCGAACAGTTTTGACTGGGCTGAGCGGGAACTGTGCTTCCGCAGAGGTAGGGGGGCCAGCAGGCCAGAGGTGGATGAACGCAGTGCCCTTGTTTGGGTGTAGGGCCTGATCAGAGCCTGAAGGTGCCGTTCCCCGCACAGCTCCGTAGGCAACCACCATGGTCTTGTAGCAGATGCGAGCTTCAACTGGAAGCCAGTGGAGTGTGCGGATGAGCGGGGTGACGTGAGAGAACTTGGGAAGGTTGAACACCAGACGGGCTGCAGCGTTCTGGATGAGTTGTAGGGGTTTAATGGCACAGGCAGGGAGCCCCGCCAACAGGGAGTTGCAGTAATCCAGATGGGAGATGACAAGTGCCTGGATTAGGACCTGCGGCGCTTCCTGTGTAAGGCAGGGTCGTACTCTGCGAATGTTGTATAGCATGAACCTACAGGATCAGTTCACCGCCATGATGTTAGCGGAGAACGACAGGGTGTTGTCCAGGGTCACACCGAGGCTCTTAGCACTCTGGGAGGAGGACACAATGGAGTTGTCCACCATGATGGCGAGATCATGGAAAGGGCAGTCCTTCCCCGGGAGGAAGAGCAGCTCCGTCTTGCCGAGGTTCAGCTTGAGGTGGTGATCCGTCATCCACACTGATATGTCTGCCAGACATGCAGAGATGCGATTCGCCACCTGGTTATCAGAAGGGGGAAAGGAGAAGATTAATTGTGTGTCGTCTGCGTAGCAATGATAGGAGAGATCATGTGAGGATATGACAGAGCCAAGTGACTTGGTGTATAGCGAGAATAGGAGAGGGCCTAGAACTGAGCCCTGGGGGACACCAGTGGTGAGAGCACGTGGTGCGGAGACGGATTCTTGCCACGCCACCTGGTAGGAGCGACCTGTCAGGTAGGACGCAATCCAAGAGTGAGTCGCGCCGGAGATACCCAACTCGGAGAGGGTGGAGAGGAGGATCTGATGGTTCACAGTATCAAAGGCAGCAGATAGGTCTAGAAGGATGAGAGCAGAGCTCTAGCTTTAGCAGTGTGGAGAGCCTCCGTGACACAGAGAAGAGCAGTCTCAGTTGAATGACCAGCCTTGAAACCTGACTGATTTGGATCAAGAAGGTCATTCTGAGAGAGATAGCAGGAGAGCTGGCCAAGGACGGCACGCTCAAGAGTTTTGGAGAGAAAAGAAAGAAGGGATACTGGTCTGTAGTTGTTGACATCGGAGGGATCGAGTGTAGGTTTTTTGAGAAGGGGTGCAACTCTCGCTCTCTTGAAGACAGAAGGGACGTAGCCAGCAGTCAAGGATGAGTTAATGAGCGAGGTGAAGTAAGGGAGAAGGTCTCCGGAAATGGTCTGGAGAAGAGAGGAGGGGATAGGGTCAAGCGGGCAGGTTGTTGGGCGGCCGGCCGTCACAAGACGCAAGATTTCATCTGGAGAGAGGGGAGAAAAAGGTCAAAGCATAGGGTAGGGCAATGTGAGCAGGACCAGCGGTGTCGTTTGACTTAACAAACGAGGATCGGATGTCGTCGACCTTCTTTTCAAAATGGTTGACGAAGTCATCCGCAGAGAGGGAGGAGGGGGGGGAGGAGGATTCAGGAGGGAGGAGAAGGTGGCAAAGAGCTTCCTCGGGTTAGAGGCAGATGCTTGGAAGTTAGAGTGGTAGAAAGTGGCTTTAGCAGCAGAAACAGAGGAGGAAAATGTAGAGAGGAGGGAGTGAAAAGATGCCAGGTCCGCAGGGAGGCTAGTTTTCCTCCATTTCCGCTCGGCTGCCCGGAGCCCTGTTCTGTGAGCTCGCAATGAGTCGTCAAGCCACGGAGCAGGAGGGGAGGACCGAGCCGGTCGGGAGGATAGGGGAAATAGAGAGTCAAAGGATGCAGAAAGGGAGGAGAGGAGGGTTGAGGAGGCAGAATCAGGAGATTGGTTGGAGAAGGATTGAGCAGAGGGAAGAGATGATAGGATGGAAGAGGAGAGAGTAGCAGGAGAGAGCGAAGGTTGCGACGGCGCAATACCATCTGAGTAGGGGCAGAGTGAGTAGTGTTGGAGGAGAGCGAGAGGGAAAAGGATACAAGGTAGTGATCGGAGACTTGGAGGGGAGTTGCAGTGAGATTAGTAGAACAGCATCTAGTGAAGAGGAGGTCAAGCGTATTGCCTGCCTTGTGAGTAGGGGGGGACGGTGAGAGGGCAAGGTCAAAAGAGGAGAGGAGTGGAAAGAAGGAGGCAGAGAGAAATTAGTCAAAGGTAGACGTAGGGAGGTTAAAGTCACCCAGAACTGTGAGGGGTGAGCCATCCTCAGGAAAGGAATTTATCAAGGCGTCAAGCTCATTGATGAACTCTCCAAGGGAACCTGGAGGGCGATAAATGGTAAGGATGTTAAGCTTGAATGGCCTAGTGATTGTGACAGCATGGAATTCAAAGAAGGAGATAGACAGATGGGTCAGGGGAGAAAGAGAGAATGTCCACTTGGGAGAGATGAGGATTCCAGTGCCACCACCCCGCTGACCAGATGCTCTCGGGGTGTGCGAGAACACGTGGGCAGACGAGGAGAGAGCAGTAGGAGTAGCAGTGTTTTCTGTGGTAATCCATGTTTCCGTCAGCGCCAAGAAGTCGAGGGACTGGAGGGTACCATAGGCTGAGATGAACTCTGCCTTGTTGGCCGCAGACCGGCAGTTCCAGAGGCTGCCGGAGACCTGGAACTCCACGTGGGTCGTGCGCACTGGGACCACCAGGTTAGAGTGGCAGCGGCCACGCGATGTGAAGCGTTTGTATGGCCTGTGCAGAGAGGAGAGAACAGGGATAGTCCGACACATAGTTGATAGGCTACAGAAGAGGCTACGCTAATGCAAAGGAGAATGGCATGAAAATTAACTAAACAACTGGGGAAGCGAGAGAGCAGGGCCTCCCTCACTAACAATTCACTGAAACGCTAAAATATAACTTTTCTAGCTACCACTAGAAATTAAAATTTATGTAAACTACAGTGGTTCAATGTTTCCAGGAATAGGCTCAAACTTAGTTTATTCCGCTAGATAACTTGGTACAGTATTCTTCCGTGAAAACCCACCTAGTGCACCGTGTCCTATGACGCCGTAGCTAACTAGCATGCTAGCATCCTACAACACACGGTTAGCACCAATACTTGGTAACAACAAGCTACCAATGGATCATTCGTGTCCGTGTCTAGTTCATAACGCAGAAGTAATTAAACGTTGGCTAGCTAACACAAAGTCAGTCCTGCTAGCTACACAAGTGGACTACACATCTCGAATGTTCAGAAAGTTAAGCTTACGTTGCAAAAATCTTATTGACTAAAAATGATACAGCTAGCTGGTAGGGTTAGCTAGCTAGCAGTGGGCTCGTTGTTGACTATGTTAGAAAATGTAGCTGGCTAGCTAACCTCGATAGTTACTCTGTACTACGCCTTTGTCTTGATACAAAGACAACTATGTAGCTAGCTAACATTACACCAGTCAAATCGTTCCATTGTAATGTATATAGTTTCTACAGTACTGCTAATTGGTAAAGTTGGCTAGCTAGCTGTGGTGTTATGGTGTTGACGCCGTTTCGGAAAACGGCGCGAACGAACGAATACAGCTGGCTAGCTAACCTTGTTAGTTCCTCAGAGCTACACCTTTATCCTTGATACAAAGACAGCAGAGACAACTATGTAGCTAGCTAACAATACACTAATCAAACGGTTCCAATGTAATGTAATGTAATGTAATGTAATGACAGGTGCAGCAACTCTCTTCTGTCTCCTGTGACGTTCAGGACAAACTAACAAAACAGAAGAAACTGGAAATCATTGTGAAAGTGGCTAAAAGGTTCTTGGATCTCCAGGATTTCACGGGTGAAACAAATAAAAACAGTATGGGGATGAGGTAGGTAGATTGGGTGGGCTATTTACAGATGGACTATGTACAGCTGCAGAAATTGATTAGCTGCTCAGATAGCTGATGTTTAAAGTTAGTGAGGGAAATGTAAGTCTCCAGCTTCAATGATTTTTGCAATTCGTTCCAGTCACTGGCAGCAGAGAACTGGAAGGAAAGGCTGCCAAAGGAGGTGCAGGCTTTGGGGATGACCAGTGAGATATACCTGCTGGAGCGCGTGCTATGGGTGGGTGTTGTTATCGTGACCAGTGAGCTGAGATAAGACGGAGCTTTACCTAGCATAGACGTATAGATGACCTGGAGCCAGTGGGTCTGGCGACAAATATGTAGCGAGGGCCAGCCGACTAGAGCATACAGGTCGCAGTGGTGGGTGGTATAAGGGGCTTGGGTAACAAAACGGGTGGCACTGTGATAAACTGCATCCAGTTTGCTGAGTAGAGTATTGGAAGCTATTTTGTAGATGACGTCGCTGAAGATGAGGATTGGTAGGACAGTCAGTTTTACTAGGGTAAGTTTGGCGGAGTGAGTGAAGGATGCTTTGTTGCAAAATAGGAAGCCAATTCTAGATTTGATTTTGGGTTGGAGAAGTTTGATATGAGTCTGGAAGGAGAGTTTACAGTCTAACCAGACACCTTGGTATTTGTAGTTGTCCACCTATTCTAGGTCCGAACCATCCAGATTAGTGATCTTAGTTGGGCGGGCGGGTGTGGGCAGCGAACAATTGTAAAGCATGCATTTGGTTTTGCTAGCGTTTAAGAGCAGTTGGTGGCCACGGAAGGAGTGTTGCATGGCATTGAAGCTCGTTTGGAGGTTAGTTAATGCAGTGTCCAAAGAAGGGCCAGATGTATGCAGAATGGTGTCGTCTGCGTAGAGGTGGATCAGGGAATCACCCGCAGCAAGAGCAACATCGTTGATATATACAGATTAAAGAGTCGGACCTAGAATTGAACCCTGTGGTACCCCCATAGAGACTGCCAGAGGTCCAGACAACAGGCCCTCCGATTTGACACACTGAGCTCTGTCTGCGAAGTAGTTGGTGAACCAGGTGAGGCAGTCATTTGAGAAACCAAGGCTAAGAATACGGTGATTGACAGAGTCGAAAGCCTTGGCCAGGTCGATGAAGACGGCTGCACAGTACTGTCTTTTATCGATGGCCTTTATGATATTGTTTAGTACCTTGAGCGTGGCTGAGGTGCACCCATGACCAGCTCGGAAACCGGATTGCACAGCGGAGAAGGTACGGTGGGATTCAAAATGGTCAGTGATCTGTTAATTAACTTGGCTTTCGAAGACTTTAGAACAGCAGGGCAGGATGGATATAGGTCTAGAACAATTTGGGTCTAGAGTGTCACCCCCTTTGAAGAGGGGATGACCGCGGCAGCTTTCCAATCTTTAGGGATCTCGGACGATACGAAAGAGAGGTTGAACAGACTGGTAATAGGGGTTGCAACAATGGCAGCGGATAATTTTAGAAAGAGTGGGTCCAGATTGTCTAGCCCAGCTGATTTGTACGGGTCCAGGTTTTGCAGCTCTTTCAGAACATCTGCTATCTGGATTTGGGTGAAGGAGAAGCTGGGGAGGCTCGGGCAAGTGGCTGCGTGGGGGTGCGGAGCTGTTGGCCGGGGTTGGGGTAGCCAGGAGGAAAGCATGGCCAGCTGTAGAGAAATGCTTATTGAAATCTTCGATTATCATGGATTTATCGGTGGTGACCGTGTTGCCTAGCCTCAGTGCAGTGGGCAGCTGGAAGGAGGTGCTCTTGTTCTCCATGGACTTTACATTGGCCCAATACATTTTAGATGCAAATTTATGTTTGAAAAAGATAGCCTTTGCTTTCCTGACTGACTGTGTGTATTGGTTCCTGACTTCGCTGAAGAGTTGCATATCGCGGGGAATTTTCGATGTTATTGCAGTCCGCCTCAGGATGATTTTGTGCTGGTCAAGGGCAGTTGGGTCTGGATTGAACCAAGGGGTATATCTGTTCTTAGTTTTACATTTTTTTTAAAGGGGCATGCTTGTTTAAGATGGTGAAGAAATTACTTTTAAAGAACGACCACGCATCCTCGACTGACGGGATGAGGTCAATATCCTTCCAGGATACCCGGGCCAGGTCGATTAGAAAGGCCTGCTCGCAGAAGTGTTTTAGGGAGCGCTTGACAGTGATGAGGGGTGGTCGTTTGTCCGCGAACACATAGCGGATGCAGGCAATGAGGCAGTGATCGCTGAGATACTGATTGGAAACAGCAGAGGTGTATTTGGAGGGAAAGTTGGTCAGGATAATATCTATGATGGTGCCCATGTTTACGGATTTAGGGTTGTACCTGGTGGTTTCCTTGATAATTTGTGTGAGATTGAGGGCATCTAGTTTAGATTGTAGGACTGCTGGGGTGTTAAGCATATCCCAGTTTAGGTCACCTAACAGAACGAACTCTGAAGATAGATGGGGGGCAATCAATTCACATATGGTGTTCAGGGCACAGCTGGGAGCTGAGGGGGGTCTATAACAGGTGGCAACAGTGAGAGACTTATATCTGGAGAGATTCATTTTTTAAATTAGAAGCTCGAACTGTTTGGGCATAGACCTGGAAAGTATGACAGAACTTTGCAAGCTATCTCTGCAGTAGATTGCAACTCCTCCCCCTTTGGCAGTTCTATCTTGACGTAAAATGTTGTATTTGGGTATGGAAATCTCAGAATTTTTGGTGGCCTCCCTAAGCCAGGATTCAGACACGGCAAGGACATCAGGGTTGGTGGAGTGTGCTAAAGCAGTGAGTAAAACAAACTTATGGAGGAGGCTTCTGATGTTAACATGCATGAAACCAAGGCTTTTTCGATTACAGAAGTCAACAAATACTTTTTAGAAGTAATCCTTCTAACCCCCCCCCTTAAAAGATTTAGATGCACTATTGTAAAGTGGTTGTTCCACTGGATATCATAAGGTGAATGCACCAATTTGTAAGTCGCTCTGGATAAGATGCTAAATGACGTAAATGTAAATGTAAACAAATGAGAGTGCCTGGGGACATGCAGGGCCTGGGTTAACCTCCACATCACCCGAGGAACAGAGGAGGAGTAGGATGAGGGTACGCTAAAGGCTAGCAAACTGGTCATCTAGTGTGTTGGGGACAGAGAATAAAAGGAACAGATTTCTGGGTGTGGTAGAATAGATTCAGGGCATAATGTGCAGACAGGGGTATGGTGGGGTGCGGGTACAGTGGAGGCAAGCCCAGGCACTGAGTGATGATAAGAGAGGTTGCATCTCTGGACACGCTGGTTATACTGAGTGAGGTCACCGCATATGTGGGAGGTGGGACAAAGGATGTATTTGAGGCATGTCAGTGGGACTAGGGGCTCTGCAGTAAACTAAAACAATGATAACTATCCTAAACAACAGTATACAAGGCATACTGACATTTGAGAGAGACATAAAGCGAGGCATAAAGCAATCCCAGGTGTTGATTGGGAGAGCTAGCTAAGACAACAACAGGTAAGACAACAACAGCTAATCAGCTAAGACAACAACAACAGGTAAAATGGCGATGAATGGGCAGAGAGGGTCGGTTAACTACACACAGGGCCTGAGTTTGGGGCTAGGGCCAACAAATAAACAAAAGATAACAAAGTAGTGTACCGTGATAAATGAACAGTCCAGCAGGCATCAGCTATGTAGCCAAGTGATCATAGGGTCCAAGTGAACAGCAATAGATGGAACAGGGAAGCCGCGGGGTAGTTGTTGCTACGCTAGCACACGTGCGACACAGCGTTTAAAGTTAGCAGTCCGGGGTAAGTAGAAGTGTCTGCTCCGATGTCCTGCAAAGGCCGGTTGAGGGCACAGCGGATGGAATTCCGTCTGTGGACCAGTCGTGGTGGTACGGCGGGGCGCCGTGTCGACGAAGGGACCGGGCCAGATGGCGAAAGAGGTATTGAAGTTATAGTATTTTCGTTTGCTAGCCGGGAGATGCTCCTGGCTCAGGGCTAGCTTCAGGGCTGGGTCACTCGGTGGCAGCTAGCTAGCTGTGATGATCAGGAGTAATGCTCCAGGGTTTACGGCAGGAATCCGGCGTTGTAGTGGAGAAAAACAGTCCGAGGCTGGCAGGTATTATCCAGTCTAAAAAATGCCTGGTGCCTGTGCAGAGGGTAAAGGCCTCTAGCAGTGGCTAATAATGACTAAATAGCTAGTAGCTAATTAGCTGGATAACTTCTGATGGCTAGCTTCAGATGAAAGTTTTGGCTATAAGGTCTAAAAAAAATAGCGGTTTCGTGTCACATTGAGTGAGGCGGGTCACCGGAAGGTATATTTAATTTAAAAATTGAAAAGAGATTGAAAAATAAACTGAAATATATAACAAAAAGACGAAAAATACAAAAAGTAAACGAGAGGATGAAAAACCACGTCTGCACTGCTACGCCATCTTGGTGAGGTTCACATTTTTTGGAGGGTATGATATTTGTGCATCTGTAACTTTCTCACTCCTTATTATTCACAATTAATTTAGGATTATCCATAATCATGATAGCATCCACATATATGCAGAAGTGTTTAGAAACATATTCTATTCTTATGTACAATAAAAGTGACCCCAAAAAGGTCATATCTAGATTGTGTATAAATGCAGGACATGATCTTTTGATACCCAAACAAATTCTGAGAGGACCACCAGACCGCCAGGTTGTCTTCCCCACTTCTAAAACCAAAGTTGCTAAACTATACTGAAACTAATTTCCCACATAATATGAGATAGCCTATAGACAAGATTAGGTTAACAAAGTTGACACTTACCTTTATCAAATAACTCGAAATTTAAGAGGTGCAGCTCTATTTCGAAATTTCACTTTTCCAAGAATATCCATGCCGTCCATGCATTCAGCCCATAACCACTCGCACGGCAGCATTGCTCTGGCAAGTAAGCAAAAAATAGTAACATAAAATATGCTACAATGGATGAATGAACAATAGAAAACAGATAGAAACTGATAATGGTGCATGTAACTTTAATGAACTGAATGAAGAGGATGATTGCATTTGATTGATCTGAATAATGAGGGTGAAGATGATGATTGAATTTAGAACAATAGTGTAATGATTTGTGGGCGGTCTAATTATTTTATTATGAAAGGCTGGAAATTGTATATAATTTCCCCTCAGATAGTCAAATCAGACACTGAGTACAACATACAATGTGTGTAGTTCACAATGGCAAGCCAAACAAAATGAATGGACGCACTGGCAGCATTGTAAATGCTGCAGAATTTAGATGAGTTGGAGTCGGATGGAGGATCAGATATTGAGCTTGAAATCAACATTTGGTGATGAAGAGTCTTCATCTGATTCTGATGTTGACTTCAAGCCTCCGCTTCCAAGCCTCACCGCAGAAAAAACAGAACAGAGCCAACTTGAGACGGTGATCCCAACTGCCAAGCTGAGACAGGAGTCTGGGAAGGATGGTACTGTTTGGGTAGAAAAAAGAGTGACAAGTTCATTTGACATGCAGATGTTGCGGCACATCAGAGATTGTACTGTTGCTCATGCGCACAGAAAAGGAAACAATACGTAGGACATGTCTATGGATGAACTCAGGGCATATGGCAGAAAGAGCATGGTTGTGGAGTCATTTTGGTCTGATAGGCATGGGGTGGACTTTTTCAGAGAGACCATGCCACCACTTCAGAGAGATTATGCAACACCTGCTGCAGGTGCCCACGAAACAAGGCCCATAAAAACTGTGTGACAGATCAACCGATTTGTTTGTAGGTCTTGCTCACACAAAGCCCCGAAGCTGTGTGCTGACTGTGGATCCAAAGCTTAAAGAGAAGACAAGATTGATTAATGTGTAAAGGCATGGGGACATATACACTGGCAGCTTCATTAAATACTACCCGCAAAACACCATTCTCAATGTCAACAGTGAAGAGGCCACTCCAGGATGCTGGCCTTCTAGGCGGAGTTGCAAAGAAAAAGCCAAATCTCAGACTAGCCAATGAAATGAAAAGACGGGCAAAAGAACACAGACAGACTGGTGTTTTGCTGGTACTATTTAATGAAGCTGCCAGTTGAGGACTTGTGAGGTGTCTGTTTCTCAAACTAGACACTCTAATGTACTTGTCCTCTTGCTTAGTTGTGTACCGGGGCCTCCCACTCCTCTTTCTATTCTGGTTAGAGACAGTTTGCGCTGTTCTGTGAAGGGAGCAGTACACGGTGTTGTACGAGATCTTCAGTTTCTTGTCAATTTCTCGCATGGAATAGCCTTAATTTCTCAGAACAATAATAGACTGACGAGATTCAGAAGAAAGTTATTTGTTTCTGGCCATTTTGAGCCTGTAATCAACCCACAGATACTCAACTAGTCTAAAGAATGCCATTTTTATTGCTTCTTTAATCAGGACAACAGTTTTTAGCTGTGCTAACATAATTGCAAAAGGGTTTTCTAATTATCATTTAGCATTTTAAATGATAAACTTGGATTAGCTGACACAACTTTCCATTGGAACACAGGAGTGATGGTTGCTGATAATAGGCCTCTGTATGTCTATGTAGATATTCCATAAAAAATCTGCCATTTCCAGCTACAATAGTTATTTACAACATTAACAATATCTACACTGTATTTCGATCAATTTGATGTTATTTTAATGGACCAAAAAAATTGCTTTTCTTTCAAAAACAAGGACATTTCTAAGTGACCCCAAACTTTTGAACGATAGTGTATATTTTTGCGGACCCCCATGCATTACCTTTGCAGACCGCCGGTTGAATTATCCTGATTTAGAGTATCAAATTTAAGCCTTTACAATGTGATCCATCTGAAGGGTTTTACAAGATGCACTACCTTTACAAGCACTATGAGGTACATACTTGTTACCGGGCCAAGGATGTTGTGCCAAAAGCTAGGCCTACATAGCCTTTGGTTGCTTTGCTAACAAGACAAGTATTATTATATGTACAGCAGAGACTTGTTGTTACAGTAAACATCACACGATCGCCTAGTCTACTGTATATGTTTTGCCTATGGGTTGTGTCCTTCAATATTGGTGATACATTTCAATGTAAAACGGCCTGTGAAAACAATGTAACCAATCTACTGTATATATTATGTATCAGGTGACAGAGGCCATGTTTGATTGGACAACAGATGAACCAGTCAGACAGTCCAATCCAGAAGCAGGGCAGGGCAACACAGCCGGAATGCTTGGGATTTTTGGTTGTCAATCGTTGCTAAGCAACCACACACCATCTAGCTCATCCTCTCACCCGTTCTCTCTCACCCCCCCTCGCTCTCACTCACAAACACACACAAGTACACACACATACCCATTCTCTCTCTCGCTTCTTCACACAGATGTGTGAGCAAGGGAGCAGATGTACCATGGTAATGTATTCTACAGCGAGATCTGCCTAGACAGAGAGAGGAGGAAAGAGGAGAGAAGTAGAACGAGTCAAAGGAAGGACGTGGTAGTGCTGAAAGGCAGGAGGCCTTGACAGATAATAGACAGAGATGGAGATAGAGCCGCCAGTCTCTCTCAGTTAACTGGGGATGCAGAGGTTCTAGAGCTAGACTAATGGTTACAATATACGCTCTCTCAGCACAGCACAGGTCGTTGTGTCTGTGCATGTTTGTGTGTGTGTGTCTGTGCCTGTGTGTGTGCGAGCGTGCATGTGAGTATACAACATGTGTAGTGTCCAGAAGCGATAAGTCTGTGCTATGGTCCATAACGAGCCATCACCGAGAGGCTGCTTTCCCATGCTGTACATACAGTGTACATACAGGAATGATAGTATTGCTATAATAATACATGGATGTACAGTATAGCTGTAAGAGAGCAGAAGGCAAATACTATAGATGCATAATACAGAACACACTAAAAGATGTAACCAAAACTCCTTTTAGGTTGTGGAATAAATCTCTTTTTATATTTATTCTTTAGATTTTAGGGAAACAGCCGTTTTTTACAGCACAATTTGCATAATAATATCTTAACACATCCTGTGTACAACCACAAAACCAGAACGATAGATTCCCCATTTTTACACTGAGTGAAAAACAAGACCATTTTACAAGCATAATCTTTATACAGTCGGCATACAACTTCCGATAAATCTATACATATTATCTCCCTCTTTTTGAACATATCTGGAAGAAAAATATTGACAGACATGCAACATCCAGTGTGGTAACAGGAAGTCTCAGACAACTGAAATGAAGTAGATTTGTCCCCTCTGGTTGGCTGGGCATCTTTGACATGGTTTTACAGTCAGACACCCATGGGTTGACAACACACGGTCAGATCACATAATCACCTTCTCACACACACCACTAGAGATAGACAGACAGGTTTTAAGTTTTTTGTATTTTTGTTTTACACTCACATGCTCAAACCTCAGACAACACGAACAATCAATCTCTGTAGAAAATAAAAACACTTTATATTTACATATATCAGATGAGTACGCCACATTCACACCCCTCACAGATACACACGTTTGATTGGTTTCATGGTTACTAGGAACGGACTGAGCAACAATGGATATTGACAATCTAGCTGAGTGTAATCTGAGGAGAACATGAAGGGGGGACAGCCCTGGATTTTGGCTTTGAAAATGACCTCATAATTCTTCTCGGACTGATCATCATGGATTTATACATACATGTGTTGGTGGTTATATCAGCCATACTGTTTGATGGTGTCTCCTCAGATGTGAAGCAATATGTACCTTAAATTGTCTGTGATTGTAGATTTAGTTTGAGTTTTCCTTTGCCATGTAAATCAAAAACAGTGTTGTATGAACTCCTTCAAACAGCACAAACTCAAAATCATCTCAACATAAAGACACTAACTCGAACAGCCACTTCAACTTGAATGTTATGACACTTTACACGAAACAAGGAAATCAATCAACAATGTAATACTAAAGTGCACAAGCTTGATGTATATGATTGTATACAGGTAGTAAAAAAATGTATCTATATTTTTTTCTATTTTTCTTTAATAATATATAAATCAAAATAAATCAAAATTCTCTTCATAAGATACATATTTTCAGACGCAATGTTCACTGATATTACATGTTAAGAAAATGCATTCAAACACAAAGTCTATGTTGCATAGAATTACTTCAACAGAACCAATGGGTTTGCTTACAAAATAAGGTTGGCACGACAATATAATTTTTGTAAAACCTTTTTACCTTTCTTTAAAATCATGTTTATTTTTTTTTTAGGAACATTCTGACATCTTGACTCATGAACATTCTGACATCTTGACTCAGTGTCTGGATTTCGAGCCTCTGATATGGACTTAATGTATTAGGAAATTGCATCTGTCACCCCTAGCTCCTCAGTGATATGCCTAGACACTGGCAGTCGGGTTGAGGGCAGTAGGTCTGTTGGGTCACCTGATGATGTTGTTCACTATGATGCACCATATTCATAGTCTGGGTACCAATCTTTTTAGCTAATATTCCACTCCCTGCCACTCCTGTCATTTACCAAAGACACAGAGTACAAGGAATGGAATGTAGTAGCTGAACCGAGATGAAAACCAGGCTACTATAGTGATGATTGACAGTAACATAGACCTATACTGTATATAAGTGTGTATCAGCATGTCCCGGCCATATGTGATGACTGGGCCATAGGTAATGACTTAGAGCATTGAGCAGAGGAAGTGCCACAGGCTGGTTCACTGTGTTGTTGCGTTACCTCCACTTACACTGACACCGACTGCACAGTGTACTGTGTACAGCAAGATGTTGGATGTTCTGTTATTAAACAAACCACACATTGTTTTTTAAAAGAACAGTTCACACTTTTTTTTAAGCTAATCTTTGAGAGGAAAATAGGCCATGTGTGACGACATTAACACACACACACACACAGCATACAGAATCAGACTGTGATGGCACACCCCGAGAGGACAGGTGTGTTTACCTGTTGCTTTGACATAGAACAAGTGAGCGGCCCAGACAGGGGAGCAGAGCACTTCACCAGAGAGATGCTACACATCCCTCTGTCCAAGTCCATGTCGGGCAAAGTGGCCAGCAATCCAGGTTTCTCTCTCAAACCAAAGCTTTTGTTTAAGCCTCCAGTAATGTGTGTGAAAGACAACACAAAAATATCAAGTAAGATGGGTCCAGTAAAATCATATGATCTTCCTCAGTGAGTAACATTCAGGACATAATAGGGGATAGTTTGAAGGGGAAGGGATCTGACATCCCCTTTCTATCTGTTCTCTTCTCACCACCTGTAAGAGGAGGGATATCCATGTAGTAGTTCTCCTCTCTAATGTCTCAGTTGTAAAATGAGTTCGACATTCACCATTTGAACTGCATTTTCCTATTTTTTCCAATGAATAACACCCACTATAACTGCATAACATCAGAGCTAAAGTGATTGGATTGTCTGTGCTTCTTCCATACATACCTTCTTCTGTACAGAATACATTTAGTCTTTAGAATAAACTGCACACGAGGAGACCCCTCGCATCATCTGCAATATCTGTATGTTTTATTGTTATAAACTCTATGTTCATAAATAACATTTCTCTGTACACTGTGTCTTTGATATGATTAATATTCAGACATATATCTATCTACATCTGAATGTACATTAACACTTGTCCAGGTAAGGTCTAGTTGGAGTTTTATGGCGGTTGACAACTAACTGTAATGGGGAATGACCGCCACCTACTGGACTGAAGTGTTCAGATAATGTCAGCTTCAGTTACTGCAATATCAACCATAGATTTTCAATGTACATAAACCTTTTTTTTTTACATTACATGAATAGTATCATACAACAAACATTCCATACTTTGTCAAGCAGCCCAGGACAAAAAAACAAACAAATACATTAATTTGCACCCCACTGACTGACTGACTGACTGACAGATGATAAACCATAGACAACAGCATCAGATCCAGACAGAACAGAAAGGAGTAGTTCTGGCATGGTAATTACTCTGTGGTATTGCTGCACAGTCCTGATTGACGTCAGGTTTTGCATCCGACATGTCCAGCAGAGAGCTGGGAGATTGTGAGATGTGTGTGTCCTCTTAGAGCAGATAAGGGGACTTCTTCATTCCTCTGTGTGTGTGTGTGCGTGTGCGCTGGCAGTCTCTATCCAATCCGGGTACAGTCTCTGAATATTTGGTCCAATCAGAAATCAGGGTTGATTCTCTGGCTGGTACTATCCAATAAAGAATCAGGGTACAGTCCATGTATGGCAGTGTGAGGGGATAGGCCCCCTTCCTTCCTTCCTTCCTTCCTTCCTTCCTTCCTTCCTTCCTTCCTTCCTTCCTTCCTTCCTTCCTTCCTTCCTTGATTCCTTCATTCATTCATTCCTTCCTCTGCTTCCTCGCTCTCTTCTTTCCATATAAAATAACACAAAGGAGATGCAGGACACTCTGTAACGCAACTCATATCCCTTTTCCTCTTTTTCGTCCTCCTCTACGAGCAAGCATTGACCAATACTATTCATTGACCTTCACTGACCTCTGGTTGACCTCTCTGTGACCTCAAGTTGAACTCTCAGGACTGGTTGTGTGTGGAATTGACCAGCAGCTTGTGCCAGCTGACTACCCTCTTCCTCATGTCCACCTTGTCCAGCCAGATGTAGGCCTCTCCTATCAGGGTCTTCTTCATAAACTTACCCCCGTTAGACACCAGGAACAACTAGGGACAGGAGAGAACATACACATACTTGTAGTGGGTATCTAGTGTGTGTGTGTGTGTGTTTATGTTTGTTTGCTTGTTTGTTTGTTTGCTTGTGTGTGTATGAACATGTGTTTGGTTTTACTATCCTTGTGGGGACCAGAAGTCCTCACAACGATAGTAAAAAAAGGAACACTCAGACAAATGGGGACATTTCGCCAGTCCCCACAAGAAAAAAGGCTATTTTAGGTTTAGGGGTTTGGTTTAGGGTTACAATTAGGATTAGGGTTACAATTAGGGTAAGGGTTTAGAAGTTAGGTTTAGGGTAAGGGGTTTAGGGATAAGGTTAGGGTTAAGATTTTCAATGGGAATCAATTGTTTGGTGTCCTCAGGGATAGTAAAACAAAAATGTGTGTGTGAAAGGTACAAGAATTACAAGTATTAAACACACACACACACATACGAGCCTATTAAAACAATGAACAGTCTGAATGAAGCAGGAAACCAGAGTAAAAGGGTCTATTAGACATGTGTTTGTTACCTGCAGGGAGTGTCCGGTGGGGTTGAGGCTGAACCTAAAGGTCTCGTTGAAGGAGGGTTCTCTGTCGTGTCGACACACTCTGGTCTTCTTCTTGATGATTCTCTTCTGAGTCGCCACATTAACAACGTACAGCTTCACATACAGATCTACAGAGAGACACACAGTCAGACGGTCAGACAGTCAGTGAGGCAGACAGACAGACATGCACAGGTCTTGTACAGCTAACATTGTGGGGACACACAATTCAGTCCCAATCAAAGTCCTATTTTCCCTAACCCCTAACCCTAGCCCGTACTAACCCTAACCTCAACCCTTAACGTAATTCTAACCCTAAGACGAATTCTAACCTTAACACTAAACCCCCTAAAAATAGCATGACTAACAAAATGTACCCAATCGGTAAAATGTTTGTTTGTTTAATATTCTTGTCCACGCACGCCCCCCCCCCCCCCCCCCCCCCCCCCCCACCACACACACACACACACTCAAACACACACACCTGGTAGGTGGTCTGGGCTCTTGAACTTGTAAGTGATGTTTCTACACTGTAGAACCTCCAGGACCAGCTGGTCTCCCTCTTGTTTCACCTCCTTCTTCAGGGCCACCTTGATCTCCCCCATCATCTGGGTCTTACCCCCACCCCCTGGGGGAGAAGGGGGAGAGGTAGTAGGAGGGGTGGAGGGCGAGGAGGGGAGGAGAGGCAGAAAGAGAGAGAGACACTTGAATCAGTTAAAGAACCCATTGCCAGGTCTGGGGTCCACTCACCAACCAAGAATTCACAAAATGGGACAAACACCAAATTGAGACTTTGCATGCAGAATTCTTCTAAAATATCCTCTGTGTACAACGTAAAACACCAAATAATGCATGCAGAGCAGAATTAGGCTGATACCCACTAATTACCAAAATCTAGAAAAGAGCTGTTAAATTCTACAATCACCTAAAAGGAAGCAATTCCCAAACCTTCCATAACAAAGCCATCACCTACAGAGAGATGAACCTTGAGAAGAAGCTATCTGGTCCTGGGGCTCTGTTCACAAACAGACCCCACAGAGCCCCAGGACAGCAACACAATTAGACCCAACCAAATCATGAGAAAACAAAAAGATAATTACTTGACTTGTTGGAAAGAATTTACAAAAAAAACTGAGCAAACTAGAATGCTATTTGGCACTAAACAGAGAGTACACAGTGGCAGAAAACCACTGTGACTGACCCAAAAAGGAAATCTTTGACTATGTAAGGACTCAGTGAGCATAGCCTTGCTATTGAGAAAGGCCCCCGAAAGCAGACCTGGCTCTCAAGAAAAGACAGGCTGTGTGCACACTGTCCACAAAATGAGGTGGAAAATTAGCTGCACTTCCTAACCTCCTGCCAAATGTATGACCATATTAGTGACACATATTTCCCTCAGATTACACAGACCCACAAATAATTAGTAAACAAATCCAATATTGATAAACTCCCATATCTATTGGGTGAAATACCACAGTGTGCTACACAGCAGCAAGATTTGTGACCTGTTGCCAGAAGAAAAGGGCAACCAGTAACGAACAAACACCATTGTAAATACAACCTATATTTATATATTTTCGCATTTGTACTTTAACTATTTGCACATCATTACAACACTGTATATACTTTTGTAAGTGTAATGTTTACTGTAAATGTTTTATTGTTTATTTCACTTTTGTTTATTATCTTTTTCACTTGCTTTGGCATTGTAAACATAAGTTTCCCATGCAAATAAAGCCCCTAAAATTGAATTGAAATGAGAAAGACAGACAGACATAGTAATGGTGAAATACACACATCCTTCCTCTCTGTTGCTGTAAATTATTCAACACTGACACACTGCCTGCACCAAAATAGACCCAGGGCAGGACTCTCCTCTCTCCAGTTTCTACTGGAGAGAGGAGCGACCATGACACCTGAGCTATCTGAATCCTAGATATAGTTATGACACACAGAGAGATATATATTTACTTTCTGTCCAGGGGACCAGGTTTGCATTTAGAGGTAGGCCTATTATGCCTGTTGGTGTTATGTCCTGTTCTGTCCAGTAGATGGCATACATATGAAGAAAAAAGCTTATAAGGAGTCACACACATACACAGCTTTATGTTCGTGGTAGTAACCTATTTTTACTATTAAAAATCCTATTTTCCCTAACCCCTAAACCTAACTCTACCCTTAACCTAACCCTAACCTTAACCCCAAAAATCCTAACACTAAACATAACCTTAACAGCAAAACCCTAAACATTAAGCTTAAAATAGCATTTGAACAAATTGAGAAAAAAGGTTATTGTTTTTAATTCTTTGTCAGGACATTTGGGTGAATTGTTGTGACATTGGGGTCCTGATAAGGTAGGAAAACAAGTACACACACACAAACACACAGTCTTACCCTCATTGTCTGATAGTGAGAGTGGCAGTCCTCTAGACTTGTCAATGCCGTTGGGGATGGTCTTCCCTCTGTTGGTAAACACACATTTCACTTAGAAACACAGATGACAAAGTGGTATGTGATAGATCATCTGCACCAGGGCCGTGCCACAGACCTTTCAGGGGGGCAGGTGCTCAAAATGAGAAAAGACCTCTTCTAACTCAGGATACACTATGTGGCTGGCTGGCTCGGGGATTGTGTGGATATTTCAGTATACGGTGGTTAACTAGAGTCTAAACTACCTGTGTTGCTGGTGCCCTGAAAAACATGTGCAACTCCCGACTACAGAAGGGAGTTGGGTTGGAGGTTCGTAGATGCAGCCGCTCCTCTCTATGTCTTTCTGCCCCTCTCTGCTATGCATAGGCTATTATCCAACCAGACAGAATACTGATGATGATGTAAATCAAATGTTATACTGCAGCTGCTGTGTCACTACTATTGATATTTAAACTAGGTAGCTTGCTACACACATTGGACCAGTGACCACATCTCAAGCCATGTATGTTTGGATACCAGGCGCGCACAATCTCCGTACAGGGCAGACTGGGGACCAGACACACACACCCCACAAAGAGGCTATTTACTCACATGCGTGGGACCTGGAAAATGGCGCTGTCAACCCCTGTGCCAGCCCCCTCTTCTCCATCCAGACCCCCATATCCCTCCAGCAGATTGGGGGCTGAGGACACCACCGGCCCCGACACATCCCCCAACCTGTGGCCTGGTCCTACAGAGGGGTGGGGGAAAGAGACAGAGTGAGAGAGAGGAGGGGAATAGAGTGTGTGTGTGTGTGTGTGTGTGTGTGTGTGTGTGTGTGTGTGTGTGTGTGTGTGTGTGTGTGTGTGAGAGAGAGAGAAAGTGAGATCCATTTTACTACCTTGATAAGGTGTGTCCATAATATTCTATAAATCATAGTATAAAACACTGTTATTACTAGATGTATATGCAAATTGTGCAGCTACACCTGGGTGTCAAAGTGTATTTTTGGTTCCCCGTTAGCGGTTATAACTTATATTAGAATCCATTATTATAGTGCCTATAGAAACTCTACACTCCCTTTCACCTTTTGTTCCCTTATAGCCTGGAATTAATATCGTTTTTCCCCCCCTTGATCTACACAACTTCCCAGTTTTAAAAAAGAACGAAGAAACTGAAATACCTTGTTTGGATAGGTGTCCACCACCCTTGTAATAGCGATCCTAAATTAGCTCAGGTGTAACCAATCACCTTCAAAATCACACACCAAGTTAATTGTCCTCCACCTGTGTTAAATTGTAGTGAATAACAGGATTTCCGGATAAATTCAGCAGTTTAGCTAAGGAAGACTCTAACAAGCTTGACAAAATCATTAACAAAGCCAGTGCTACAATTGGCTGCAGCCTAGAATCAATGCAGGACATGTTCATAAAAAAGGCTGCAAGTAAAAACACATATGGTCATGTACAATGACACACACCCACTCCACAGCACTCTAATGCAACACAGGAGCAGCTTTAGTAGCAGGTTAATCCTGCCCAGATGTTCCACAGAGAGGTTTAGACAGTCATTTTTACCCACTGTCATGAGAGAGTGTAATTGATTGAGTGTAACTGAGGTCTTCCTATTGGAAAATGTTGCCTGTCTGACAAAACAAAATGAAAAGTCATTGAGGAAAACCTGCTGCCCTCTGCAAGAAAGCTGAAACTGGGATTGAAGTGTACCTTTCAGCATGACAATGACCTGAAGCACACAGCCAAAGCTACAGTGGAGTGGCTAAGGAATAAAAAGGTAAACATCCTTGAGTGGCCCAGTGAGTGCTCTGACCTAAATCCAATCAATAATTTGTGGCATGAACTTGACAGAGCCTGAACAGTTTTGTAAAGAAGAATGGTCAAATATTACCAAATCTAAGTGTGCAAAGTTGGTAGAGACCTATCCCAACAGACTCACAGCTGTAATTGCTGCCAAAGGTGCTTCCACCAAGTATTACCTCAGGAGGTGGAGACTTATCCAATTATGATATTTCAGTTTTGCATGTTTAATATACACTTTTTTTCAAACACACAAAAAATATGGTGTGTAGATACATGGGGGGGATCCTTATTTAAATGCATGAAAGGCACTGACATAACAAATGGTGAAAAAAGTTTAAGGGGTGTACATTATCTATAGGCACTGTAGCTATAATACCTTGTCATGAGCATGTATGGCCCCTTTATAATGTCTTTTAACAATCTTATAATGATCCCAACTAAAAAACAGCCAGTTTGAGACGGTTGAAAATGTTATGCATAGAGAGACAAAACATACAAGCGATCTTATAAGACATTATAAAGGCTCATACATGCTTATAAAGCATTATACCTAGATGAAACATTGAAACATGGAAACCAAGGAATAAACATTGATGTAAAAGCAAAGTACGGGTAACGGAAATGTAATACTAATTCAGAAACAGAGAAGAGTGATGATAAAATAAGCGTTATGGTACTTACTTGAATAGATTTGTACATTTACTATGAATTGAAATTAATTCATCCTGCAGACGAAGAACCATATGTGCATTTTGAAAAACATTTGATTGACTTCATGACTTATTATAAAAAAGTATGGAAAAGAAGTATGATTTAAAACACAAGCAAAGAGAGAAGTGTGATGATATCTCTTGATGTCATATAAACAAAATATTTGACAGTGTAGTGTGGTAAAAATGCACATACAGTATGGTTCTTCGATGCAAGGGTACAAATACCAAAGCAGCTATTGAGAAGTTTTTGACTTTACACGTACTTATCTGAGCTCTCAATGGTTTACATCATCATGAAGTTGTATTATGGTCCTTACTGAGAGCATGTTTCTCTAGAGGAGAATATGGTCTTTAGTTTGATTAGTGAGATTATATGTACTTCTTTTGATTAAAAATATCTACACTCCTGTCCTGTTGTCTCACCTTCCCTAGACACTGCCGTTCCCCTGAAGGTCAGCTGACTCCTGTCTGTACTCTAATTGGCCAGTGAGTGCAGAGTCAGTTTCCTGTTGCCCTTTGACCCCCGTGCTGCTGTGTCTGTACTTGCTGGTGTGTTTGGTCAGTGTCAGGTGCCGTTTTTAAATCTCATCAAGGGGTAGTGGTAGACTATACATCTCAGGGTGTGTGTATTGTTACATTGAACCAGCTTAGGGGTCAGGGGTCATACACACACACACGGGTGCTTGACCTCTTCTAATCTCCAGAGGTTAGTTGTTGGGGAGAGTGGTCCAGAGAACCAAACAAACACCAGGAGGGGGGGACTGTATGCCACAACTTGGGGTCAAGCTCTGTCCAGAAGTGACTGAAGGGCCCATAGATTGAATAATGAGTGTTTGCTATCCTTAGCATGGTTTCTAGATGTGGAGGACGGACAGGGGATCATACTGGGGGAGAGTAAAAACCACGCAAGATATAGACATATATCCTCACTCTAGAGAAGAGACAGGAGCGGCTGAACTGCGTCTGTTACCTTCTCTGTCCTGTATTCTTTCTGTTCATACTCTGGGCTGCTGTGAGTGTCTCTGATGTATGTATGATGTAAAGGAAATTGTGTTTTGGCCAACTTTCCCCAGCAATGTTTTAGTGATGAACTCTGGCGATCAGGTTGTTGCACCACTGGAGCAAACAAGAAAACCTAACAACATAGAACTGTTCGCTTAATTATAGGAACCTACTAATTGCTTAAAAGAACCAATCAGAAGGCTAGAACAGAGTGATAGAACAGGAGGAGAGATAAACGGAGAGAAGATGAGCTAGGATGCATTGTGGAGCGGAGAGGAAGTGTGTCACAGGAAGGGGTGTAGATTACTCGGTTGGAGGCGGGCTTGTTGCACAGCGGCCTCTGCGGCAGCTATAGCTATCCCAGCATCCTCCAGGTGGGCCTGCGTGACACTGCTCTTGCTCTGGCTGCGGGACGGACCGTGGGAACGAAGCTGGCCGTCTGACGATGACTTAGAGCTGCCGGGACTACTGTGGGACTTCTCTAGAGTCACCATCTGCATGTCTGGGCGGGCAGGCGGGAGGGAGGGAGGGAGAGAGAGTAGATAGATAGATAGATAGATAGATAGATAGATAGATAGATAGATAGATAGATAGATAGATAGATAGATAGATAGATAGATAGATAGATAGATAGATAGATAGATAGATAGATAGATAGATAGATAGATAGATAGATAGATAGATAGCGGAAAGAAAGGGAACGTCTTTAAAGTGTCTTTACTGTAAAAGTCACTAAAAGTGCCATGTAGTAGTTAGACATTTGTACTGTGCCTCTAATCTATGGGTCAGGTCCCCACAGCATGGATGGCACTGAGCCAAAGAAGTGACTGGCACTAAAAGTATAATTATAACAGCTGAGTAGCCATTCGTAAAACTGTCACCATGACTACATGTTATATCACTATGACAACAGAGTGGCAATCAGCAAAACAGACAAGAAGAAAAACTGTAAAGTAACAGGGTGGCTAAACCACACAATAAGGCAGCTGGAAGAGGCTCTTACCTTTTGCTGGGTCAGGGAAGATCCCGTGGCTTCTGCTCTTTATCACAGAATTCTTGGGGGACTCAAGGCACTCCTCCAACTGTCAATAGGTTTACATTCAATTCAATTTGCTTTATATGCATTATAATATATCATCTTACATCACTAAGGCAAACATACACTCTTAGAAGAAAAGGTGCTAAGTAGAACCATATAGGGTTCTTCGGATTTGTCCCCATAGGGAAACTCTTTTTGGTGCTGGATAGAACCCTTTGCAGAGGGTTCTATCTAGATCCCTCTATGTAGGGTTCTTCAAAGAACCAGCTGTATATGGTTCTACCAAGAATAATTGTATCTAAAGGTTCTTCTTAGAACTGTTAATAATGGGGTTCTACTGAGAACCCTTTTATCTTTGAAGAGTTCCACCAGCCTTTTTAGCCTTTAAAATTAAATTATTCATGACAAAACACAAGGCCATTCTCTGAGGGCAGGAATCTCCTAGTTTACAGGCCACATCAGGCATTCAAGTCACATTATGCTGACTTGCAAAGTGATGTGTAATTCCTATTGGAAGCCAGAGTTAGGATACCTGCAACCTGCATTCAGATTGACTGCCAGGGTAGGGAAGACAGAATTAACTGGAACAACCATCTCAGTAACGGGTGCAATTAATCCAATTACTAACAGATTGGATTAGGTTACAAAACTGTATGTTATTTATCTTTCTGTAGCATTAAATTAATCAACCAATCAATGTACATGCAAAAACACAGATATTAAAGTAAAACAAACAATTTCTTAAAATCTCCCTGCAATAGAGCATGCTGGGAAATATTATACGGTTCTACAATCAGTTCCATAAATATTTGTACATTGACCAAGTTATTATTATTTTAGCTGTCTACCACAGCATATTGGAGTTGGAATTAAATAATGAATAAAAGCTGAAAGTGCAGAGTTTTAATTTGAGGGTATTTACATCCAAATTGGGTGAAGGGTGTAGGAATTACAGCACTTTGTATATGTGGTGTGTGTCCCCCCCCCCCCCCCACTTTTTTAAGGGACCAAAAGTAATTGGACAATTAGCTGCTCAGCTGTTCCATGGCCAGATGTGTGTTATTCCCTCATTAGTTCATTTACAAGTAAGAAGATAAAAGGTCTAGAGTTGATTTCAAATGGGGCATTTTCATTTGGAATCTGTTGCTGTTAACCCTCAATATGAAGTCTAAAGAGCTGTCACTGCCAGTGAAACGAGCCATCATTAGGCTGAAAAATCAAAACAAACCCATCAGAGAGATAGCAAAAACATTCGGAGTGGCCAAATCAACTATTTGGTACATTCTTAAAAAGAAAGAACGCACTGGTGAGTTCAGGAACACCAAAAGGCCCGGAAGACCACGGAAAACAACTTTTATTTTATTTAACCTTTATTTAACTAGGCAAGTCAATTAAGAAGTAATTCTTATTTACAATGACAGCCTAGGAACAGTGGGTTAACTGTGGTGGATGACAGAATAAGTATCTCACTGGTGAAGAAAAACCCCTTCACAACAGTTGGCCAGATCAAGAACACCCTCCAGGAGGCAGGCATATCTGTGTCAAAGTCAACATTCTAGAGAAGACTTCACCAGAGTAAATACAGAGGGTTTACCACAAGATGTAAACCATTGGTAAGCCTCAAAAACAGGAAGACCAGATTAGAGTTTGCCAGAAAATATCTAAAAAGCCTGTACAGTTCTGGAACAACATCCTATGGACAGATGAGACAAAGATCAACTTGTACCAGAATGATAGGAAGAGAAGAGTATGGAGAAGGGAAGGAACTGCTCATGATCTGAAGCATACCACCTCATCTGTGAAGCATGGTGGAGGTAGTGTTATGGCGTGGGCATGTATGGCTGCTAATGGAACTGGTTCCCTTGTATTTATTGATGATGAATTATGAGGTGTTTAGGGCTATATTATCTGCCAAGATTCAGCCAAATGCTTCAAAACTCATTGGACGGCGCTTCACAGTGCTGATGGACAATGAGCCGAAGCATACTGCGAAAGCAACCCAATACTTTTTTAAGGCAAAGAAGTGGAATGTTCTGCATTTGCCAAGTCAATCACCTGACCTGAATCTAATTGAGCATGCATTTCACTTGCTGAAGGCAAAACTGAAGGCAAAACGCCCAATGAACAAGCAGGAACTGTAGACAGTTGCAGTAAAGACATGGCAGAGCATCACCAGGGAAGAAACCCAGCATCTGGTGAGGTCTATGGGTTCCAGACTTCAGGCAGTCATTGACAGCAAAGGATTTCAACTCACAATTTAATTTATGATTATGTTAGCTTGTCCAATTACTTTTGAGCCCCTAAAATAGGGTTGTATTCGTTCACGGTTCATATAATAATTTTGACAAAACCCTTAAATTAAAGATGAAAGTCTACACTTAAAGCACATCTTGATTGTTTCCTTTCAAATGCATTGTGGTGGCGTACAGAGCCAAAATGATACAAATTGTGTCACTGTCCAAATACATGGACCTGACTGCCTTCTTGTCTTCCAAAAAAACATCAAAGTACTCTTTCTTCCCAAAACAGTTCTTAGGATTTTAAACGTTCTAAGAAGAACCCTTTGCCTTACAAAGAATCCTTGTCTTGCAAAAAGGGTTCTTCTGATCAAAATGGTTCTTGGTCGAACACTATCCCTCTGCAAATAAACCTTTTGGAACCATTTTTTCTAAGAGTGTATAAAACATACAATCCATTATGAGAAGGATAGATGGTAGACAATTAATACTGTACAGTACCTGCCCCTGTCCCTGTCCATGCATTAGGCCTTGTCCTTTTCCTAATCCTGGCCCCATGTCCTTGCCTGGTCCTTGCCCCGCTATGGGCCCCTGTCCCGGCCCTGCCCCTGCTCCTGGCCCCCCAGGCCCCTGGGAGGTGTGGTGTGCTCTGCTATGCTCAATGCTCTCACTCTGCTCCTTCAGAGGCAGCCAGCGAGGAGTGTTGTCCAGCTGAGATGTGTTAGACAGATCTATCAACACCTGGAGAGAGAGAGAGTGAGACAGAGATAAAGATTGAGAAAGACAGAGACAGAAAGATATATAGAGAGAGAGAGAGAGAGAGAGAGAGAGAGAGAGAGAGAGAGAGAGAGAGAGAGAGAGAGAGAGAGAGAGAGAGAGAGAGTAGCAATGTGTAAGCAAATACTTATCAGACATGGGGTTCTGTGATGTTGAAACATACCATCATACTGCTTTATAAATAATTAGGCTCCTTGTCCATTTAGCAGAGGATCAATGGGATTCATTCTACAGACTGATAAAACGTCAAATTACCTGTGAATAAAGTCTTATTGGGAAGGGTAGGCTGAAATTATAAGCCTCTGTTGGCTGGAGAACACTTAAAAACATCAGGAGACATTAGGGTAAAGGGACGACTGAAATGAATGTATGTGACGGTCCAACCAGTGTGTGTCTGATTCTGGAGACACTCACTTCTCCCAGGAAGTCATTGGAGGAAGATTTGTCATAATCCCACACTGTCACCTCCAGAGTCTTCTTCTTCAGCTGAGAGAGAGTGGGTTAGGAGGGAGGAGAGAGGGAGAGAGTGAGAGGGATGGGAGAAAATAGGGAATGGGAGAGAATGATAGAGAGAGAGAGAGACATAGAGACAGAGAGAGAGATATATAATTAAATAAACAAATGCATTTAAACAAGTTATGCCAAGTACAACACCCACGCAGACCAATCTCATTCCACCAGCCTATCAGGGGACTCTGTGATTGTGTGTGTGTGTGTGTGTGTGTGTGTGTGTGTGTGTGTGTGTGTGTGTGTGTGTATGTGTGTGTGTGTGTGTGCACGCTTGGCAGAGAAGTGGGTGAGTGAGTGAGTGAGTGAGTGGGTGATATCGAGTGAGTGGGCAGAATAGAGAGAAGAGTCTCAGAAGAGCCACTAGATTTGAGATGCTACTGTCCACTGAGAGAGAGCGCTGTAAGGATAGACTTCACTCATCTTAAGTGGTCCAAATTGCAGCCAAGGGCTACTGTTAGGTTGAATTAAGAAGTCTCTGTCTCTCTCTTTCTCTTGCTGGTAATTAGTATTCTGTCAGGGCTCGGACTGAGGGGTGGAGAGGGTTGTTAAACCTTGCCAGGAGATGTTGTTATGAGCTTCAGGGGATTGGTAATGGGAACTGAGGCTGCAGAAAGACAGTCAGAACATCCAAAAGGATTCAGAACTACCAATTCAACTTGAAATAAGACTAACTAAATACATTCATTCAAAATAATGCTCAATGTGGATGTACGTGGATTTGTGTGTGACGGATGCTTTAGTAGGTGCTTTGTGTGTGTGTGTGTGTGTGTGTGTGTGTGTGTGTGTGTGTGTGTGTGTGTGTGTGTGTGTGTGTGTGTGTGTGTGTGTGTGTGTGTGTGTGTGTGTGTGTGTCTGTGTGTGTTCCTACCTGTTCCAGGTGTATGTTCTTGTAGATGACGGTCTGGTTCCACTCTGGGTTCAGACTCCTCTGAACGTACTTGGTCCTCCTCTTGTTCTCACCACTATGATGTCATAACAAAGGAACACATTTAGTCTCAGATGTGGTCTTTGTATGTTAATATGTCCACATTATTATAGATTTTGCCAAATTACTTTTGATGATAGATATAAAGATGATATAGCAGGATGTCGATAATTGAATATCTGATTCAATATAATTATATCATCATATATTGTACATGATGTCTTACAAATGTTGGATGAGGGTCAAATGTACACCACCGTTCAAATTTTGGGGTCACTTTGAAATGTCCTTGTTTTTGAAAGAATAGCACATTTCTTGTTCATTAAAATAACATCAAATTGATCTGAAATACAGTGTAGACATTGTTAATGTTGTAAATTACTATTGTAGCTGGAAACGGCTGATTTTTAATGGAATATCTGCATAGGCGTACAGAGGCCCATTATCAGCAACCATCACTCCTGTGTTTCAATGACACGTTGTGTTAGCTAATCCAAGTTTATCATTTTAAAAGGCTAATTGATCATTAGAAAACCCTTTTGCAATTATGTTAACACAGCTGAAAACTGTTGTCCTAATTAAAGAAGCAATAAAACTGGCCTTCTTTAGACAAGTTGAGTATCTGGAGCATCAGCATTTGTGGGTTCAATCACAGGCTCAAAATGGCCAGAAACAAATAACTTTCTTCTGAAACTCGTCAGTCTATTATTGTTCTGAGAAATTAAGGCTATTCCATGCGAGAAATTGACAAGAAACTGAAGTTCTCGTACAACGGTGTGTACTACTCCCTTCACAGAACAAAAAAAAGAGGAGTGGGAGGCCCCGGTGCACATCTGAGCAAGAGGACAAGTACATTAGAGTGTCTAGTTTGAGAAACAGACACCTCACAAGTCCTCAACTGGCTTCATTAAAAAGTACTCGCAAAACACCAGTCTCAACGTCAACAGTGAAGAGGCGACTCTGGGATGCTGGCCTTCTAGGCAGAGTTCCTCTGTCCAGTGTCTGTGTTCTTTTGCCCATCTTAATCTTTTCTTTTTATTGGCCAGTATGAGATATGGATTTTCTTTGCGACTCTGCCTAGAAGGCCAGGATCCCGGAGTCGCCCCTTCACTGTTGACTTTGTGACTGGTGTTTTGCGGGTACTATTTAATGCACCTGCCAGTTGAGGACTTGTGAGGCGTCCGTTTCTCAAACTAGACACTCTAATGTATTCCATTAACAATCTGCCGTTTCCAGCTACAATTGTCATTTACAGCATTAACAATGTCTACACTGTATTTCTGATCAATTTGATGCAATTTTAATAGACAAAAAAATTGCTTTTCTTTCAAAAACAAGGACATTTCTAAGTGACCCCAAACTTTTGAACGGTAGTGTATAGACACACTGGCTAAACAGAATAACAACATGAAACAAGAATAAAGTCAAAGAAATAGGGATGTATGTATGTCTGGTTGAATCAATATTTGACCGTAAGGCACAGCTCCACTCCTGTAGTAGAGAGCATTAAGGTGAGGTGAAAAACACATCTGACTCATGAAATGATTTCACATTTCAACTTTGATTTCAACCCGGCAATGTTCTTGGCTACATCTGCACAATCAGATAATCACATTGCACATTGACGCAGGGGAAAAAAACAGACTGAAAGCAGAGAGGCAGATAATTAGAGAACCAGAGAAGGCACGAATGAGAGAAAAAGAGGGAGGGAAGTAAAGTAGGAGACAAGGGGCGGAGAAACAGAGACAGAATGCAAAGAAGGAAAGAGGCAGAGAAGGAGAAGAGCAGAGAATGATAGATGCAGAGGAGAAAAGCACAGAAGGAGAGAAGGAAGAGTGCAGAGAAGCAGAGAAGGAAGAGAGCAGTGAAGGATAGCAGCAGAGAAGGAAGAGAGCAGAGGATAGCAACAGAGAAGGAAGAGAGCAGAGGATAGCAGCAGAGAAGGAAGAGAGCAGCGAAGGATAGCAGCAGAGAAGGAAGAGAGCAGAGAAGGAGAGAAGCAGAGAAGCAGAGAAGGAGAGAAGAAGAGAAGAACAGAATCAGAGAAGAAGAGAAGCAGAGATGGAGAGAAGAAGAGAAGGAGCGAAGCAGAGAGTGCACTACACTACCTTGCGTTCTGGACTACCATGACTTGTCTGAGAGTCCAGGGGAGGGAGAGGAGGGTAGAGACAACAGACAACAAACAACAAGAACAGCAAAAAGAAAGAAATCGTCAGAGAAACAGAGACATAAAGGGAAGGAGATAAAGAACGACAACATAGAAACATAAAGACATGGTTTATTTACTACTGTCTACTGTTTAAACACATATCAAGCAGTCCCTATATACTGAGCTAAAGGAGTGTGTGTGTGTGTGTACGTGTGTGTGTGCTGGCAGTCTATCCAATCCGGGTACAGTCTCTGAATCTTTGATCCAATCCGAATTCAGGGTAGAGTCTCTGGCACCGTACTGTAAAATCCCATGAACATGGCTGATAGGGCCATTAGTAGAAAGCAGATAGTGTTATAGGTCAGATAAAGACTATCGATCTCTCTGCCTTTTCACAGGAAGAGAGGGATGGAGACAATGATGGGACAGGGAAGGAGAGAGGGATACGCTAAGCTGATGCTGATAAACTGATAATCGCTGTCTCATGAGAGGGTTGAACCTTACTACACAATCACATCAGAGCACTCAGAAAGAGAACACTGCAGCCGATCTAGAGACCACACACACGCACGCACACACACGCACACACACAATATCAGCATTCTAGAGAATATCTTAGATTAAATATAGAATGCTTTGATACACTGACCAAACAGTGTTTCATATCAAGTTGTAGTATCTGTCCATGAGTACGTTTACATGCACCAGGTTTGAATCAAGGCTGTATAACATCCGGCCGTGATTGGGAGTCCAATAGGGCGGCGCACAATTGGCCCAGCGTCGTCCGGGTTTGGCCGGGGTAGGCCGTCATTGTAAATAAGAATTTATTCTTAACTGACTTTCCGAGTTAAATAAAGGTTAATAATTTGATATTAAATTGATTAGGGAAAGGGGGATGGATACCTATTCAGTTGTACAACTGAATGCATTCAACTGAAATGTGTCTTCCACATTTAACCCAACCCCTCTGAATCAGAGAGGTGCGGGGGGCTGCCTTAATCGACATCCACAGCGCCCAGGGAACAGTGGGTTAACTGCCTTGCTCAGGGGCTGAAAAACAGATTTTTACCTTGTCAGCTCAGGGATTCAATACAGCAACCTTTGTGGTTACTGGCTCAACGCTCTTACCAATAGGCTATGGCAGTAGTCAGATTATGTAATAGTCATGTAAACACCTTACTCTGCTTATCTTAATCGGCGTAAGGTCAAAATCAAAGTAAACATGCACCGATTAAAACACCTGGTTTTCGGAGCAATCTTTTTAATTATTAGGACATGTAAACACCTTAATCAGGGTTCCAGCGGTGTATTTAAGCTGCGCGTGTGTTAGCACCAGCCGAGAGCCTCCCTCTTTAGCATGAGTGAAGTGAATTCGAATCAACTGAATGTATGTGTCTTAGAAGTAGTTTTCACAAACAAACTTTATATGTCCGAACTCAGAATCAAACATGCTTCCCAAAAATAACTTGGTCACTGTGGTTGAACATTTATTTTGATTGGTGATTTTCTGCGGTTATCAGAGAGCCATCAGCTAGCCTGATGTAAACAGGGTTATTAGGGAAATCGTACTTCTTGCACAGCATGCAAACATTTGAATCAAATTATTATATTAATCTGACTAGCCACAATAACCATACATGTACACTCAATATGCCAACTGAGGCCAGTTAGAAACCATAGAGATAAGAAATGAAAGTAGCCCACCGTTGGATGTGTCACTCTATTATGTTTTATGAACTCCTAGGCTTCTACTTACAATCAATCTTTCACAGAGAGCTCACAGTAAATCTAACACAGATGAATAAAGGCACATCATAATAACAGTCAATACTCATTAGAGTACAGAGAGAGAGCAAGAGAGGGGGGGGGGGAGAATGCAAGGCAGAGAGAAAGAGAGAGCAATAAAACAAAGCAGTCCAGAAGGAGTAAAAAGCGTTGTGAAAGTATCTCACCCTCTCCCTGGTAGGAGGTAGACCTTGACAAAGGGGTCAGAGTATCTGTTGGGGTCTCTCTGAGCCAGGTTCCTTGCCTGGAGCACATGCACTATCAGGTTCCCCAGGTTCCTATCATAGTTGATCTGGAGCTGGAGGAGGCAGAGCGGACAGAGAGAGACATGCAGTATGTTCAACTAGGTTCTACAGGCATGCAGACCAGTGTTTCTCAACACTAGACAACCTGGTTCTGACTAATCATCAAACTCTTGACAGGTGGATCAATCAAGTGGAGGAATTCAAGAATATAAGGCACACTCCACAGACTCCAGACTGGGGGGTCAGTAGCAAACAGAGTAGGTGTGAGACTGGGGTGGCCAAGGGGGGAACAAGAACCAGTCAAATTGTATCACAAATAGCATTGCAAATTGGCTTAAACTTAGATGCATTGTATTGAATAACTGTTTATTTGTAACTGCCCTAATTTATTTAAATAAATCCATTTGAATATTAACATAGAGAAAATATTCACGTTAGATACAAGTTTAGTGGTAACCCCCTACAAGGAATATATGTATTTTTTAAAGCTGATTTAGGTCTACTCTATTTCTACACAATTTAAAAGCTCTAAAATTATATTTGGAGAACATCAAAAAAAAGAAGCAAAGATGACTTCAGCCATTCTCACCTTGGCTGCTGTGGCTTCATTTCACCTAAGTCGATAAAGGACAAACACATGCCATACAGCAATTATACCCCGATCAGACCGACAGCGTCACTGCGTTTTGGTACACCAGAAGTACATTCATTTCCAATGGAATGCTGCGTTTGCCTTGCAGCATTGCGTTGCAGAGGCAGTTGCAGTGCGTTCTGTGTTCCGTGTACATTGGATTTATAAAATGTATGCATCAAACTGTATGCGTAGACTTGACAGAAATAGTAGCAAAAGGTGAATGTTGAACTTTTGTTGCACACATATCCACTAAAATGTTGGATTACATAATGAAAAAAGTTTGACTGCAGAATTTATTACGCAGCATTGATGCTATGAGGCTGTCGGCCTGATAGCTGCTACACACTAGCTAAACACCGGGATTAAAAACTCTAGTTGAGTTTCCTGTCAACTCAACCAACAGTTCGTTAGCCACCTTCCTGCTCTGCTTTCCACATATCAATTGAGAGAGATTGCACTGTTCAGTGTTCCCTCACAGTAGCCGTGCTCGCCATAATCCTAAAGCCAGCCAGCCAATCACAGCCATTGCACCCACTCCAAGGTATCCGCATGGTCCTAAAGCCAGCCTGAACAAAAGCATTGTCTTTTCTCTCCAATCTGAGCCATATTGACAGCTCTCTGATCCAATGAGAATAAGGGGGCGCTAAGGGTGGCCAATCATATTTGAGGTGTGGCTGGTGCCACCACATGCCCCCCCCCCTGGTGCCGCTCCTGAGCAGGCCTACCTGTATTTCTCCTGTTATAGGGTGAGGCTGAGGCTTTAGCACCTGCACATCCGCTGCCGACTGAAAAACAAACACAAGTATCGATTATACACTCTGTTTATACCGTTAACAGTCTCACTGATACATGTTCACATACTCTACATTAACACACACACACACGTTAGCATATACACTGCCATGAGAAGCCCTGGCCTCTGGTCTGCCTAAAAAGTTCAGTTACTGTGTCCATCATACTATGTTTTTAATTAGCAGCAGGTTGGCTAGAACTCCTGTGTAGCATTCTGTACAGTCAGAGAAGGTTAATTCAGTTAATTGAGATGCAGTATATTACATAATCTACCTATCATAGAAAGTAGTTAATACAATGTGTATTTCCACACTCACACCCATGCATGCATCTCTCTCTCTCTCTATCTCCCTATGTCACACCCTGATCTGTTTCACCTGCCCTTGTGATTGTCTCCACCCCCCTCTAGGTGTCGCCCATCTTCCCCATTATTCCCTGTGTATTTATACCTGTGTTCTCTGTTTGTCCGTTGCCAGTTTGTCGAGTCAACCAGCGTTTTTGTTCTCAGCTCCTGCTTTTTCCAGTCTCTCTTTTTCTTGCCCTCCTGGTTTTGACCCTTGTCTGTCCTGACACTGAGCCCGCCTGCCTGACCACTCTGCCTACCCCTGAGCCTGCCTGCCGACCTGTACCTTTGCCCCACCTCTGGTTTACTGACCCCTGCCTGCCTTGACCTGTCTAATGCCTGCCCCTGTTGGATTATTAAACCATTGTTAATTCCACGTGTCCGCATCTGGGTCTTAGCTTGATTCCTGATACCCTACACACATATACCATGCATGTTTCTCTATAATTAGCCTGTCATGTTTCTGTGATCCACAATGCAGCCACAGCAGTTGACCTTGACCTCTCTCCACACGAACGCACGTACACATGCACAGCATTTGTGAATTATTAATTATGAACTCACCAGCCATATGGCTGTAATAACATACTTTACATGGAGCTACGGGCTTTCAATATCATAATGTACTACTAGTGAAGGCAGTACCTTGGCGCTGTGGCGTTGTTTCTTGATGATGGCTGGGGAGGCAGGCTGACCGGGGCTGGGGACGGCACTAGAGCTGGCCGATGCATTGCCTGAGTGTAACAGAGCTGAGCGGTCAAGGGCAGAGAGGACCCCTACTCCTCCTGGCCCCCCCACCCCCATTCCTACCCCCATCCCAGGAGCCTGCTGTTGGGAAACCTTCTGCAGCTCTGCAGCCAGCTGCTTAGGGTCCACTCCTGGAGAACACTGCCTGTCACCTACACACACACACACACACACACACACACACACACACACACACAGTAACATTCACAATGAAGCATTGTAAAGTTACATAAACATTATGATACATTATAACAACAAAGTGCAAATGTCATGATGAAGCATTATAACAATGTTGCTAGTGGTGTACCAGGCTTCAGCTGGTCATGGTTCTCCAGGGCCTGGGGATGTTCAGGGTCAGACAGCATGTCCAGGTCACTGAGAGAGACAGACAGGAAGGTCAAATTTAGTTATTATCTAAATTAAGTGGGGATAAGAGGAGAGAGGGATGAGAAAGGATAGAGAGCGATGAGGAGTAAGATGTTTGACTCACAGTCTCACACAGAGCTCAGTCTCTGCACACAGCTGACCCATAATGCACTGCACCTCCTCGTAAGTCTTCCCCATCAGAGGAACCCCGTTCAACTCCAACACCTGCATTCCTACAGAGAGAGACAGAGAGCGAGAGAGCACTTTGACGCCAGTAAGATAACTTAACAACACTTAACCCTTCATAATATCACGCTTATCTCTGTTTGGTTTATGTATGTTTATGACACATGTTTCAAACTGCTATGGCACCACAGATCGATTCTCAATCCTGCAGTCAGGGTCTTGAGACAAGCTCAGACTACAGACACCTTGGTCTCAATGCATCTCAGAACACAAAACACAACCCAAACAAGTTTAGCTCAGGGAGAAATGTCTTACTCCTTCTCAAGAGTAGGCTCTACGTCTTTTAAAAATACCACTGCCTATCATTTCATTGACTAGAACAGTGGTTGCCAACCTTTTTTGTTTACTGTACCGTCTACTGAATTTGGCTCAGCCCGGAGTACCCAATTAGTAACCGTATAGTCTCATGGGTCTTCTTAAGTACCCCCTGTGGATAGGCCAAGTTCACCCAGGGGGTCCTAGTGCCCCTGGTTGGGAACCACTAGACTAGAGTATATATTTTTCAGGTTCTGGTTCACACAGCAGACAAGACTCAGAGAGCATGACAGAGTATATAGCAGTAAGAGCTGTATGATGGATATTGAAAGGGAGAAAGTGCACAGTAAACTCAAACCCATGCCAGCATCGGTGTTGTGGCTGCACTTACACAAATGAAACCTCGTCTTCAGATAAGACTTTTGCTTACGAAGTAACTCGCCAGCTGCTGTGACAACAAAAGATTTTATTAACATATCTCTCTCTCTGTATGTTAGAGAGTCAAGGCCACAGCAACATTTAGAATACTCTCTCTCTCTCTCTCTCTCTCTCTCTCTCCCCGTCTCTCATTCCCCCACTCCTCACCTCACCTCTCCCTCTATTTCTCTATTTATCTGTCTCTCTCTATCTATCTCTCCTCTCTGTCTCTCATCACCCCCCCCTCTCTCATTCTCTCTCTCTGCACCTGAGGGTACAAGTGTTCAGTTCCATGGTCTCTTTCAACTAAAGTCTAAACACAGCATTTTCATTAAGCTAATTTAGTCCTCTGAGGAGAGTCAGATAAAACCACAACATATGACTGCTTCCATTCCTAGGAGGGTTACTGTGTAATAGGGTGGCTGGTTGCCTAGTGGTTAGAGTGTTGGTCCATCAACCGAAAGGTTGCTGCTTCGAATACTCGAGCCGACAAGGTGAAAATCTGTGCCCTTGAGCAAGACATTTATAACCTTCATTTGCTCCAGGGGTGCCGGACTACATGGCTGACCCTGTAAAACAACACATTTCACTGCACCTATCTGGTGTATGTGATAATAAAACATATATATACAGTACCAGTCAAAAGTTTGGACTCCCCAACTCATTCCAGGGTTTTTCTTTATTTTTAAAATGTTTCTACATTGTAGAATAATAGTGAAGACATCAACATTATGAAAGAACATATAGAATAATGTAGTAAGCAAATCAAAATATATTTTATTTTTGAGATTCTTCAAAGTTGCCACCCTTTGCTTTGATGACAGCTTCAAATCAAATCAAAGTTTATTTGTCACGTGCGCCGAATACAACAGGTGTAGACCTTACAGTGAAATGCTTACTTACAGGCTCTAACCAATAGTGCAAAAAGGTATTAGGTGAACAATAGGTAAGTAAAGATATAAAACAACAGTAAAAAGACAGTGAAAAACAGTAGCGAGGCTATAAAAGTAGCGAGGCTACATACAGACACCGGTTAGTCAGGCTGATTGAGGTAGTATGTACATGTAGATATGGTTAAAGTGACTATGAATATATGATGAACAAAGAGTAGCAGTAGCGTAAACGAGGGGTTGGCGGGTGGTGGGTGGCGGGACACAATGCAGTGCTGGAACACTGGTTGGTCGGGCCAATTGAGGTAGTATGTACATATGTACATGAATGTATAGTTAAAGTGACTATGCATATATGATAAACAGAGAGTAGCAGCAGCACAAAAGAGGGGTTGGGGGGGCACACAATACAAATAGTCCGGGTAACCATTTAATTACCTGTTCAGGAGTCTTATGGATTGGGTGTAAAAACTGTTGAGAAGCCTTTTTGTCCTAGACTTGGCACTCCGGTACCGCTTGCCATGCGGTAGTAGAGAAAACAGTCTATGACTGGGGTGGCTGGGGTCTTTGACAATTTTTAGGGTCTTCCTCTGACACCGCCTGGTGTAGAGGTCCTGGATGGCAGGCAGCTTAGCTTACTGGGCCATACACACTACCCTCTGTAGTGCCTTGCGGTCGGAGGCCGAGCAATTGCCGTACCAGGCAGTGATGCAACCAGTCAGGATGTTCTCGATGTTGCAGCTCTAGAACCTTTTGAGGAGCTCAGGACCCATGCCAAATCTTTTTAGTTTCCTGAGGAGGAATAGGCTTTGTCGTGACCTCTTCATGACTGTCTTGGTGTGTTTGGACCATTGCAGTTTGTTGGTGATGTGGACACCAAGGAACTTAAAGCTCTCAACCTGCTCCACTACAGCCCCGTCGATGAGAATGGGGGCATGCTCGGTCCTCCTTTTTCTGTAGTCCACAATCATCTCCTTAGTCTTGGTTACGTTGAGGGATAGGTTGTTATTCTGGCACCTCTGGTGGTCTCTGACCTCCTCCCTGTAGGCTTTCTCGTCATTGTCGGTGATCAGGCATACCACTGTTGTGTTGTCTGCAAACTTAATGATGGTGTTGGAGTCGTCCCTGGCCATGCAGTCGTGGGTGAACAGGGAGCACAGGAGGGGATTGAGCACACACCCCTGGGGGGCTCCAGTGTTGAGGATCAGCGTGGCAGATGTGTTGCTACCTACTCTCACCACCTGAGGGCCGCCCATCAGGAAGTCCAGGATCCAGTTGCAGAGGGAGGTGTTTAGTCCCAGGATCCTTAGCTTAGTGATGAGCTTTGAGGGTACTATGGTGTTGAACGCTGAGCTGTAGTCAATGAATAGCATTCTCACATAAGTGTTCCTTTTGTCTAGGTGGGAAAGGGCAGTGTGGAGTGCAATAGAGATTGCATCATCTGTGGATCTGTTTGAGCGGTATGCAAATTGGAGTGGGTCTAGGGTTTCTGGGATAATGGTGTTGATGTGAGCCTATACCAGCCTTTCAAAGCACTTCATGGCTACGGACGTGAGTGCTATGGGTCTGTAGTCATTTAGGAAGGTTGCCTTTGTGTTCTTGGGCACAGGGACTATGGTGGTCTGCTTGAAACATGTTGTATTACAGACTCAATCAGGGACATGTTGAAAATGTCAGTGAAGACACCTGCCAGTTGGTTAGCACATGCCAGAGCACACATCCTGGTAATCCATCTGGCCCCGCAGCCTTGTGTATGTTGACCTGTTTAAAGTTCTTCCTGACTTTGGCTACGGAGAGCGTGATCACACAGTCATCCGAAACAGCTGATGCTCTCATGCATGTTATAGTCCCCCACCTTGAAAGCGGCAGCTCTCCCCTTTAGCTCAGTGCGAATGTTGCCTGTAATCCATGGCTTCTGGTTGGGGTATGTACGTACAGTCACTGTGGGGACGACGTCCTTGATGCACTTATTGATAAAGCCAGTGACTGATGTGGTGTACTCCTAAATGCCATTGGAAGAGTCCCGGAACATGTTCCAGTCTGTGATAGCAAAACAGTCTGAACAGACTCTTGGCATTCTATCAACCAGCTTCATGAGGAATGCTTTTCCAACAGTCCTGAAGGAGTTTCCACATATGCTGAGCACTTGTTGGCTGCTTTTCCTTCAATCTGCGGTCCAACTCATCCCAAACCATCTCAATTGGGTTGAGGTCAGGTGATTGTGGAGGCCAGGTCATCTGATGTAGCATTCCATCACTCTCCTTCTTGGTCAAATAGCCCTTGCAAAGCCTGGAGGTGTATTTTGGGTCATTGTCCTGTTGAAAAACAAATAATAGTCCCACTAAGTCCAAACCAGATGGGATGGCATATTGCTGTGGTAGCCATGCTGGTTAAGTGTGCCTTGAATTATAAATAAATCCTGACAGTGTCACCAGCAAAGCACCCCCTACACCATCACACCTCCTGCTCCATGCTTCACGGTGGGAACCACACATGCTGGGATCATCCGTTCAGCTACTCTGTGTCACAGTGGTTGGAACCAAAAATCTCACATTTGGATTCATCAGACCAAAGGACAGATTTCCACCGGTCTAATGTCCATTGCTTGTGTTTCTTGGCCCAAGCAAGTCTCTTCTTATTATTAGTGTCCTTTAGTAGTGGTTTCTTTGCAGCAACTCGACCATGAATTCGGCCTGATTCACGCAGTCTCCTCTGAACAGTTGATGTTGAGATGTGTCTGTTACTTAAACTCTGTGAAGAATTTATTTGGGCTGCAAGAACTTATCCTCTGCAGCAGAGGTAACTCTGGGTCTTCCTTTCCTGTGGCGGCCCTCATGAAAGACAGTTTCATCATTGCGCTTGATGGGTTTTGCGACTGGACTTCAAAGTTCTCGAAATGTTCCGCATTGACTGACCTTCATGTCTTAAAGTAATGATGGACTGTCGTTTCTCTTTGCCTATTTGAGCTGCTCTTGCCATAATATGGACTTGGTCTTTTACCAAATAGGGATGTCTTCTGTATACCACACCTACCTTGTCACAACACAACTGATTGGCTCAAACGTATTAAGAAGGAAAGAAATTCCACAAATTAACTTTTAACAAGGCACACCTGTTAATTGAAATGCATTCCAGGTGACTACCTCATGAAGCTGGATGAGAGAATGCCAATAGTGTGCAAAGCTGTCATGAAGGCAAAGGGTGGCTACTTTGAAGAATCTAACATCTAAAATATTTATATATTTTTTACAAAAATATTTTTGGATTTGTTTAACACTCTTTTGGTTACTACATGATTCCATATGTGTTATTTCATAATTTTGACATCTTCACTATTATTCTACAATGTAGAAAATAGTAAAAATAAAGAATGAGTAGGTGTGTCCAAACTTTTGACTGGTACTGTATATGTTAGAGAAACACCTACAACTAAACATTCTGTCAAAATTAGAATACACTGAGATACTTACTCTAGCTACATAATCATTTCCACAATCTGTATAAAGCTCAATACAATTATAAACTGTAGGGGATTTTAGGGAGATGGCATATGCAGAGAGAGAAAGTGTGTGTGTGTGTATTTGTCCTTCAAACTCCTCTCTCAGAATAGTCAAGGCTGTCCCATGTCGCAAGTGTCACCGCCAGGGTGTGACATCACAGCGTCTGAACTGAGTATGACAGCAAGAGGGAGTAGATGAACACTATCTCATCCCCAGAAACATCCCAAACTGCAGTGGATTACGCTAGAGAACTATAAAGAACCAGGCTTTCCTTCTGGTTTAACCCAGGAGGGATGGATGCAGAGACACGTCCTACATGTGTCAGTAAATCCCTGAAATATATCAGTAGGAGAAAGCTACTGTCCTACACATTGTTCAGGATGTCTGGTAATTACAGTGGTGTGTTCTGAAGTCTCTTCTACTTTGTTATATTCTGCCTGTAGTCTGTACTAATCTATGTGCTTCAGAAAGGAGGGTTTTACAGTAATATGATTCATGGAAGCAGAAAGAGGAGGGGGGCTAAATACTGTGAGTGTGTGTGTGTTTCAGTGTGTGTATGCGTGTGTGTGTGTGTACAGGACTCTGAACAGCTTCTACCCCCAAGTCATAAGAATGCTACATCGTTAGTCCAGGAAGCTATTTAGTTAACTATTTAACTATCTGTATTGACCCTTTTTTGACTCATTACATACGGTGCTGCTTTTGTTGAATATCATTCACTTTATTCCTAGTTATATGTACATAGTGTAGCTACCTCAATTACCTCGTACCCCTGCACATCGACTCGGTACTGGTACCTCATGTATATAGCCAAGTTATCGTTACTCATTGTGTATTTATTATTACTTTTATTATTCTGTTATTTTTGTATTTTCTTTCTCTCTACATTGTTGGGAAGGGTCCGTAAGTAAGCATTTCACTGTTAGTCTACACTTCTTGTTTACGAAGCATGTGACAAATACAATTTGATTTGGTGTGTGTGTCAGTGTTTGTATGAACATGTATGTTTGTCAGAGAGAGAAAGAGAGACAGCGAGAGAGAGACAGAGATAGATTGAGAGAGAGAGGGAGAGAGAGAGAGAGAGAGGGAAAGAGATAAAGGGAGAGAGCGTGAATGACTGTGTGTGCTAAATACAGCATAATGGCTAGTCCTTTGTGGCATTGCAAAGGGGCAGAGTGCAAAGAGACAGAGCTTTTTTTCTGGCTATCTGATGTCTCAGAATGAGACATGACAGACACACATGCAAACACAAACATACTGTACACACACAAACACCCTCTCATCTCTCTATGGTGCTCAGAGAGCTTGGCAAAGACATTCACAGTGAGCTGACAGTGGCCTGAAATGATTAATATAATAATAGATTTCTGCTTAAACCAGTAGCTAATCTGCTCTGAGCTGAAATCTGACATTGAGAAGTCTATCCCGTCCAGAACACGTGTGAAATAATCAATATACCTCATCCAGCTTAACTCAGACAAATTGAAATGCATACAACATGCGCTTATGAGTTATGATACTGCTGTATAAGAATGTTAATCATTGTTTTTTTTCCAAATGTCTCTTTCATTTTCTTTCCGCACGGATTAAAATCCCACTATAATGACGTTCCCATCAGCTATAGCCCACAGTATTTTCTCAACCTTAAATCAGACTGTGTCCCTGTATGAACAGAGATGACCAATCTCTTGTTCTCTCCTCCTTCTCTTGCTCCATTTATACCTTACACAAGTACATGTGCACACACACTTACCTTGCACCACTTTCCCTGTTTGTTCGGCCACTCCTCCGGGTGTAACCTTGGCAATGTAGGCTCCTATCTCACCATGACAGCCAGGAATCTCCTTTCCTCCCACCACACGGATCCCCAGGCCATTCCCTGCAGGGAACACACACACGTAAACAACCGTTCAAAAGTTTGGGTTCACTTAGAAATGTCCTTGTTTTTGAAAGAAAAGCATATTTTTTGTCCATTAAAATAACATCAAATTAATCAGAAATACAGTGTAGACATTGTAAATATTGTAAATAAATATTGTAGCTGGAAACAGCAGATATTTCATGGAATGGTGTACAGAGGCCCATTATCAGCAACCATCACTCCTGTGTTCCAATGGGACATTGTGTTAGCTAATCCAAGTTTATCATTTTAAAAGGCTAACTGATCATCAAAAAACCCTTTTGCAATTATGTTAGCACAGCTGAAAACTGTTGTTCTGATTAAAGAAGCAATACAACTGGCCTTCTTTAGACTAGTTGAGTATCTGGAGCATCAACATTTGTAAGATCGACTACAGTCTCAAAGTGACCAGATACAAAGACCTTTCTTCTGAAACTCATCAGTCTATTCTTGTTCTGAGAAACTGAAGATCTGGTACGCTTTTTCTTTGCAACTCTGCCTAGAAGGCCAACATCCCGGAGTAGCCTCTTCACTGTTGACGTTGTGACTGGTGTTTTGCGAGTACTATTTAATGAAGCTCCCAGTTGAGGACTTGTAGGGTGTCTATTTCTCAAACTAGACAATCTAATGTACTTGTCCTCTTGCTCAGTTGTGCACCGGGCCTCCCACTCCTCTTTCTATTCTGGTTAGAGCCAGTTTGCGCTGTTCTGTGAAGGGAGTTGTACACAGCATTGTACGAGATCTTCAGTTTCTTGGCAATTTCTCGCATGGAATAGCCTTCATTCCTCAGAACAAGAATAGACTGACGAGTTTCAGAAGAAAGTTCTCCGTTTTATTGCTTTTTTAATCAGGACAACAGTTTTCAGCTGTGCTAACATAATTGCAAAAGGGTTTTCTAATAATCAATTAGCCTTTTAAAATGATAAACTTGGATTAGCTAACACAACATGCCATTGGAACACAGGAGCGATGGTTGTTGATAATGGCCCTCTGTACGTCTATGTAGATATTCCATAAAAAAAACAGCTGATACAATAGTCATTTACAATATTTACAATATCTACACTGTATTTCTGATCAATTTGATGTTATTTTAATGGACAAAAAATGTGCTTTTCTTTCAAAAACAAGGACATTTCTAATTGACCCCCACACTTTTGAAAGGTAGTGTATATCAATGGACAATATACAGTATAACAATATATCAATGGCCATATTGGAAATCCCTGAGATGATCCTATTATTATCATTAATGAGCAGATATCTACATATTAGAGAATGTTTACTGTGTTCTGCTCTACCTGAGACACTGGTGTCCTTGGGGTCTCTCTGTAGTTTGAGCCGGGTGTGAGGGAACACATAGGGAATCAGCTTAATCTGGGGGAGGCACACAGTGCATGGAGTATTTGTATTTTTTTTGCCAAGGCAGCAGCTACTCTTTCTGGGGTCCAAACACATTAAGGCACTTACATTACCTGTGAAACAAAAGATAAAATGGTACATCATAGAACATTATTACACCGCTACATATCCACAATACAAAATGTATAATACCACCATACAACAATATTACAATGTATGTGTGTGTAGAGTGCGTATGCTAGTGCTTGTGTGCTTATGTGTGTCTGTACACGTGTGTTTGTCTCTTCATAGCCCCTGTTGTTCCATAAGGTGTATTTTTACAGTTTAAAAAAAAAATCTGATTCTACTTGATTCATTTACCTGATGTGGAATAGAGTTCCATGTAGTCATGGCTCTATGTAGTACTTTGCAACTCCCATAGTCTGTTCTGGACTTGGAGATTATGAAGAGATCTCTGCTGGCATGTCTTGTGGGTTATGCATGAGTGTCTGAGCTGTGTGCTAGTAGTTTAAACAAACAGCTCAGTACATTCAGTTTATCAACACTTCTTACAAAAACAAGTAGTGATGAAGTCAATCTCTCCTCCACTTTGAGCCAGGAGAGATTGACATGCATATCATTGACATGCATACCCCGTGTACTTTTAAGGGCCAGCTATGCTGCCCTGTTCAGAGCCAATTGTCCCTCTATGTGGCACCTGACCACATTACTGAACAGTAGGTGCGACAAAACTAGGGCCCGTAGGACCTGCCTTGTTAAGAAGGGAGAGCAGCACTTTATTATGGACAGACTTCTCCCCATCTTAGCTACTGTTATATCAATATGTTTTGACCATGACAGTTCACAATCCTGGGTTACTCCAAGCAGTTTAATCACCTCAACTTATTATTCAATAGTTGTGGTTTAGGGTTTAGTGGATGATTTGTCCCAAATACAATGCTTTTAGTTTTTTTTTAATATTTAGGACTAACTTATTCCTTGCCATCCATTCTGAAACTAACTGCAACGCTTTGCTAAGTGTTGTAGTAATTTCAGTCGCTGTAGTAGCTGACGTGTATAGTGTTGAGACACACATGGACACACTGGCTTTACTCGAAGCCAGTGGCATGTCGTTAGTAAAGATCGAAAAAAGTAAGGGGCCTAAACAGCTGCCCTGGGAAATTCCTGATTCTACCTAGATTAAGTTGTAGGGGCTTCCATTAAAGAACACCATCTGTGTTCTCTTAGACAGGTAACTCTTTATCCACAATATAGCAAGGGGTGTAAAGCCATAACACATACATTTTTCCAGCAGCAGAATATGAACAATAATGTCAAAAGCCACACTGAAGTCTAACAAAACAGCCCCCACAATATTTTTAGCATCATTTTCTCTCAGCCAATCATCAGTAATTTGTGTAAGTGCTGTGGTTATTGAATGTCCTTCCCTATAAGCGTGCTGAAAGTCTGTTGTCAATTCATTTACTGTAAAATAACATTGTATCTGGTCAAACAAACAAAAAAATCAAAAGGTTTACTAAGGTTTGGTAACAGGCTGATTGGTCGGTTATTTGACCCGCTTCAGGAAACTAGGCGTATGTCGCAAGTCACGACTTCACAGGAGAGGCATTTGAATGTTTATTTTATTTTTTATTAATATCCGTTTTTTGGCAGAAATGCCTTCCAGGAACATTTGAACTTTTATGTGCCTTAATAACAAACTTGTATGCCATCTGTAAATATGAAATACATTGTTAAATTACGAGCCTAGTTGGTTTAGCCACAGAAAAAGACAGGAACCTTTCTGCTAGCCATGATTGACTGAGATAATGAATGGCTGGACATGCCGAGAGATGAGTTTCGGATTGGTCTGCCCTGTAGCATCTTCTGTCTACAACATGAGCTGCTCGTTATGTGTAGATAATCCTTTCTACTGCAGTTTTTTCAAAATATATAATGTTAGCCATGGAGAACTGCAAAAGTGTTGCTACTGCTCTCAACCAGAATGACTTGACACAAGGTTATTAGGTTATTCTTCTTATCTAAACTTGGGAGGTGAATTGATGTTATGCAAGGTTGTAATGTCTTCTCAGTTTTTTTCCTGGTTTACAGCTTCAATGCTCTGGAGTCTGGTGTTGTTGTCGCCAAGGAGCGTTCGGACTCAGTCGGGACCAGGTTTCAGCTGCTGCGCAAAGCTGACATCTTTCCTCCCATAGATGGTCTGCCTGTACCAGCAGCACCTGGACTGGACACAGCTAGACAAACTTATCTTTTTGAAAAGATCAGGGAGTTTTGTGAGGAAGAGGCTATGGACATCACATGCCCTGCACCAAAGTCAAGGGCAGAACAGAAACAGGCTCCCTGAATATAGATTCCCTTGTTCATGCGTGGTTCGGACGGACCAGTTAATCACTGGGGGCGAGATCCCAGCCATCAGCACTATCTGCAGTGCCTCTAGTCACATGACTCTCTCCTAACACATACGTTGATGCTACTTTTTTTATCCTGCTGCTCAGCCACTTTACCCCTGATTGATGGCATATACCTACCTCATCTTTCACTGATATCGTTATTGATATTGTTCTTGAACATAATGTATATTATTTTGTTCTTTCTCTACTGGCATTGACACTTGTTCTTTTTTTCTTTCTATTTATTTTACTATCTATTTTTGATATTTCTACTATGCAAGTAACCACTTCGCTGTACCATTTACACCTTCTGTAGAGACCCATACACTTAGCAAGATGTGGCTCGGGGTTATAGCATTTCTTTCACATGACCCATCAATTTAGAAAAGTGTGTCTGGGTAAGCGTCATCGAATATTTATAAAATATACCTGGAATTTTTACATATTGTTGGCTGCAACTTTTACCACTTTTTGTCTAAATCTTTACTACACTACTCACTGTTTAGCACATGACCTCACATGTGAATCCTTAAAGAGATGGGTGGGGCTGGCTTAAAAGGGTGTGAACAATTCTGAATGGGTGTAGACAAAGAAAAGCTCTCCGGTAGGTGTACCAAAATATTCAAGGCCCATTTTCTCAAATGTATTGTTCCTCAAATGCAGTGTATGATATACCATTGTGTAGCTCTGTATCTCTGCTTTTAAACAATGTAAAAAACACAATTTTAAATGTTGATACATAAGACCGAATCAAGGCGGTCTGTCACATTTGAGCCAGTAAAGGGGTCTCTGGCCAGAGGCCACACCCTTTTAGTAGGCTTAAATTGATGATATGGCAAATAGCGGTGAAAATATCATCCGCTATTATCCTCAGTAATTTTCCATCTAGGTTGTCAGACCCTGGTGGCTTGTCATTGTTGATAGACAACAATAATTGTTTCACCTCCTCCACACTCACATTACAGAATTCAAAAGTACAATGCCTTTCTTTCATAATTTGGTCAGATATACTTTGATGTGTAGTGTCAGCGTTTGTTGCTGGCATGTTATGCCTAAATTTGCTAATCTTGCCAATGAAAAAATCATTAAAGTAGTTGGCTATATCAGTGGGTTTTGTGATGAATGAGCCATCTGATTCAATGAATAATGGAGCCGAGTTTAACTTTTATTCACAAAAGTTAATTTAAGGTGCTCCAAAGCTTATTACTGGCATTCTTTGTATGATTTATATTTGTTTCATAGTATTGTTTATTTTAATTTTGTGTGTGGCTCAGTTGGTAGAGCATGGTGTTTGCAACGCTGACACGGGGGACCAGTACGGAATTTTTTTTAATGAAATGTATGCATTCACTACTGTAAGTCGCTCTGGATAAGAGCGTCTGCTAAATGACTAAAATGTAAATGTAAAATGTTTATTCACATGATTTCTCAATTTTCAGTACATATGCCAATCGGTTGTGCTGCCAGACGTAATCATCCCTCTCAACCATAACATTTTTCAATTTCTCATCAATCCAAGGGGATTTAACAGTTTTTACAGTCATTTTCTTAATGGGTGCGTGGTTATTAGTAACTGGAATAAGCAATTTCGTAAATGTGTGAAGTGTAGCATCTGGTTGCTCCTCATTACATAAATAAATTTGATTTGATTACACACCACAGACCAGCAAATATTCTTTACATCATCAACATAAAAATCCCTATACAACTTCTTGTAGGACCTCTTCTACGCTATATTAAGCCCAGCCTTTGTAACTTTGTTTTCCTAGATATGGATACTATATTGTGATCACTACATCCTATGGATTTGAATACTGCTTTAAAGCACATTTCTGCAACATTAGTCAAATCAATACATGTTGATGATTTCATTCCTGTGCTGTTTGTAACTAACCTGGTAGATCAACTGATAACCTGAACCAGGTTGCAGTCACTGGTTACAGTTTGAGTACAACTCTGCTAAAGACAACATTAACAAAACAGGCACTATCAATGTATATTTAATGAGGGGGAAGATGGATATGGCAGTTTAGTTATTAAATATAGTTCACTAATTTAGACTTATCCTATCCAGCTCCTCTCACCTGTCTCCTGTCCAGAGGCTGTCCATTTTCCTGATGTTGTCTCTCTGCAGGCTTATCAAACCAGTCAGTGTCCTCCCTCCTCAGGTGGTACGCTGCACAGGGACAGAGACGGGGGCAGGGGGACACAGGGTGGAAGGGACAGGGACACAGACAGAGAGGGGATACTCAATTAATTGTCAAACCTGCTATATAAGCAGGATGGATGCCCAACTCCAAATCAACCACTAGCCTCTAGCCACAGACCATATATGCACTTAATGTAGATCTAAAGTAAATCCAAATCACTCTCTGGTTGGCTTGGCGGAGTCTACGTGATGTGGATGATCAGATCTACGCAAGTGCCTTGGGGTGGGAGCTAGATGGCAATGTGAAATTGGGTATAAGTAGCACCCCCTTACAATACTTTATAAACACATCCTTTGCTCCATGTTTACTGCTCGTAAGTGATCAGTGATCAGAACTGTCTGGAGAGGTGAAGGCAGCGTGGTAGTTAACCAGCTACTGTCCCATCCCCAGTACTATCAGATCAGTGAACATTTAAGAGACTGGATGGGGATGGATGTATTTGAACTAGGTATGTCATGCGCACATTGGCATGCAGAGGTCCCCGGTGTGTGTGTGTGTGTGTGTGTGTGAGTGTGTGTGTGTATGTGTGTGTGTGTGTGTGTGTGTGTGTGTGTGTGTGTGTGTGTGTGTGTGTGTGTGTGTGTGTGTGTGTGTGTATTCAGACATAGCACTGTTGGGGTAACATGTGTATGTAATGCAAATGTGAGCCATATCTGAGCAACCTTGCAATAGTGCATGATCATGAATTCCAGAAATGGCATTGATATACACTATCTATACAAAAGTATATGGGCACCCCTTCAAATTAGTGGATTTGGCACACAGCCATGCATTCGCCATAGACAAACATTGGCAGTAGAATGGCCTTACTGAAGAGCTCAGTGACTTTCAATGTGGCACCGTCATAGGATGCCACTTTTCTAACAAGCCAGTTCGTCAAATTTCTCCTCTGCTAAAGCTGCCCTAGTCAACTGATATTGTTAAGTGGAAACGTCTAGGAGCAACAACGGCTCAGCCGCGAAGTCGTAATCCACTCAAGCTCACAGAATGAGTGCTGAAGCGCGTAGCGTGTAAAACCTGTCTGTCCGCGGTTGCAACACACACTACCGAGTTCCAAACTGCCATTGGAAGCAGCGTCAGCACAAGAACTGTTCTTCGGGAGCTTCATGAAATGGGTTTCCATGGCCGAGCAGCCGCACACAAGCCTAAGATCACCATGCGCAATGCCAAGCGTCTCCTCGAGTGGTGTAAACCTCACTGTTGCTGGACTCTGGAGCAGTGGAAACGCGTTCTCTGGAGTGCTGAATCATGCTTCACCATCTGGCATTCCGATAGACAAATCTGGGTTTAGCAGATGCCAGGAGAACGCTACCTGCCCCAATGCATAGTGCCAACTGTAAAGTTTGGTGGAGAAGGAATAATGGTCTGGGGCTGTTATTCATTGTTCAGGCTAGGCCCCTTAGCTCCAACGAAGATACATCTTAATGCTACAGCATTCAATCATATTCCAGACAATTCTGTGAACTTTGTGGCAACAGTTTGGGGAAGACCTTTCCTGTTTCAGCATGACAATGCACCCATGCACAAAGCGAGGTCCATACATAAATGGTTTGTCGAGATCGGTGTGGAAGAACTTGACTGGCCTGCACAGAGCCCTGACCTCAACCCCATCGAACACCTTTGGGATGAATTGGAATGCCGAGTGCAAGCCAGGCCTAATCACCTAATTGCTATTTTGTTTGGTTTTTCTCATTGTTTGTAACAAATTTTTACATGATGTTGCTGTTACCGTCTCTTTTGATCGAAAAGAGCTTCTGGACATCAAAACAGCGATTACTCACATCGAACTGGACAAAGATTTTTTCATTTAATGAGACTGACGTGAAGAATATACTGCTTTGTCGAGACAAGGCCCAAATACCGTCATCCGCATGAAGAAAATATGGAGAAAAAGGGGGAGGAGAGCGGGGTGCTTTTAAAATAATTAGCCGAGTAGGTAAACCACCACAACCCTCCGTATTATTGGCCAATGTGCAATCATTGGAAAACAAACTGGACAATCTACGATTAAGACTATCCTGCCAACGGGACATTAAAAACTGTAATACCTTATGTTTCACCGAGATGTGGCTAAATGACGACACGGATAATATTGTGCTGGCTGGCTTCTCCGTGCATCGGCAGGACAGAGGAGATACGTCTGGTAGGACGAGAGGCGGGGGGGTGGGAGTGTGTCTATTTGTCAATAACTGCTGGTGTGTGATGTCTAATATTAAAGAAGACTTGAGGTATTGCTCACCTGAGGTAGAATACCTCACGATAAGCTGTAGACCAAACTATCTACCAAGAGAGTTTTCATCTATATTTTTCTTAGCCGTCTATTTACCACCACAAACCAATGCTGGAACTAAGACCGCACTCAACAAGCTGTATAAGGCCATAAGCAAACAAGAAAATGTTCATCCAGAAGTAGCACTCCTAGTGGCCGGGGACTTTAATGCAGGCAAACTTAAATCTGTTTTACCTAATTTCTACCAGCATGTCACATGTGCAACCAGAGGAGAAAAACAACGCCTTAACTCCACACACAGAGACATATACAAAGCTCACCCTCGCCCTCCATTGAACAAATCTGACCATAATTAGATCCTCCTGATTCCTGCTTACAAGCAAAAACTAAAGCAGGAAGTACCAGTGACTCGCTCAATACGGAAGTGTTCAGATGACAAGGATGCTATGCGGCAGGACTATTTTGCTAGCACAGCCTGGAATATGTCAAATGGCATTGAGGAGTATACCACCTCAGCCACTGGTTTCATCAATAAGTGCATCGACGACGTCATCCCCACAGTGACCGTACGTACATATCCCAACCAGAATCCATGGATTACGGGCAACATCCACACCAAGCTAAAGGCTAGAGCTGCCGCTTTCAAGGAGCGGGACACTAATCCAAACGCTTATAAGAAATCCCGCTATGACTTCAGACGAACCATCAAACAGGCAAAGCATCAATACAGGACTAAGATTGAATTCTTCTACGCTCGTCGGATGTGGCAGGGCTTGAAAACAATTATGGACTACAAAGGGAAACCCAGCCGTAAGCTGCCCAGTGACGCAAGCCTACCAGATGAGCTAAATGCCTTTTATGCTAGCTTCGAGGCAAGCAACACTGAAGCATGCATGAGAGCACCAGCTGTTCCGGACGACTGGTTGATCACGCTCTCCATAGCCGATGTGAGCAAGGCCTTTAAACAGGTCAATATTCACAAAGCCGTGAGGCCAGACAGATTACCAGGACCTGTACTCAAAAGGACGAACTGGCAAGTGTTTTCACTGACATTTTCAACCTCTCGCTGACCAAGTCTGTAACACCTACAGGTTTAAAACAGACCACCATAGTCCCTATGCCCAAGAAAGCGAAGGTAACCCCGCCGAAATAATTACCACCCCTTAGCACTCACATTGGTAGCCATGAAGCTCCCCAAAAGATCCACAGATAACGCAATCTCAAATCGCACAGAATCATTCGGCTTAGGGTTTGGCCAGGGTAGGCCGTCATTGTAAATAAGAATTTGTTCTTAACTGACTTGCCTTGTTAAAAAAAGTTAAATAGAATAAAAAAATTGTATCCACAAAGCTCATCACTAAGCTAAGGACCCTGGGACTAAACACCTCCCTCTGCAACTGTATCCTGGACTTCCTGACAGGCCACCCCCAGGTGGTAAGAGTAGGCAACAACACATCTGCCACACTGATCCTCAACACTGGGGCCCCTCAGGGGTGCGTGTTTAGTCCCCTCCTGTACTCTCTGTTCACCCCACGACTGCGTGGTCAAGCACGACTCCAACACCATCATTAAGTTTGCTGATGACATAACAGTGGTAGCCCTGATCACCGACATTGATGAGACAGCCTATAGGGAGGTCAGGGACCTGGCAGTGTGGTGCCAGGACAACAACCTCTCCCTCAATGTGAGCAAGACAAATGAGCTGATCTTAGATTATCGTGAAAGGAGGGCCGAACAGGCCCCCATTAATATCGACGGGCCGAAGTGGAGCGGTTCGAGAGTTTCAAGTTCCTTGGTGTCCACATCACCAACAAACTATCATGGTCCAAACACACCAAGACAGTTGTGAAGAGGGCATGACAACACCTTTTTCCTCTCAGGAGACTGAAAGGATTTGTTCTGGGTCCCCAGATCCTCAAAAAGTTCAACATCTGCACCATCGAGAGCATCCTGACAGGTAGCATCACCACCTGGTATGGCAACTGCTCGGCATCTGACGGTAAGGCGCTACAGAGGGTAATGCGTACGGCCCAGTACATCACTGGGGCCAAGCTTCCTGACATCCAGGACCTTTAAACTAGGTGGTGTCAGAGGAAGGACCAAAAAATGTCAAAGAATCCAGTCACCCAATTCATAGACTGTTCTCTCTGCTACCGCACGGCAAGCGGTACAGGAGCGCCAAGTCTAGGACCAAAAGGCTCCTTAACAGCTTCTACCCCCAATCCATTAGACTGCTGAACAATTAATCAAATGGCCTCCCAGACTGTTTACATTCACACCCCCCCTTTGTTTTTACACTCCTGCCACTCCCTGTTTATTATCTATGCATAGTCACTTTACAAATGACCTCGACTACCCTGCACCCCCGCACATTGACTCGGTACCCCCTGTATATAGCCTTGCTATTGTTATGTAATTCTTTTTTATTTTTTACTTTCATTAATTTAGTAAATATTTTCTTAACTCTATTTCTTGAACTGCATTGTTGGTTAAGGGCTTGTAAGTAAACATTTCACGGTAAGGTCTACACATGTTCTATTCGGCGCATGTGACAAATACAATTTGATTTGATCAGTGCCCGACCTCACTAATGATTTTGTGGCTGAATGGAAGCAAGTCCTCGCAGCAATGTTCCAACATCTAGTGGAAAGCCTTCCCAGAAGAGTGGAGGCTGTTATAGCCGGAAAGAGGTGACCAACGCCCATGATTTTGGAATTAGATTTTCAACGAGTAGGTGTCCACGTACTTTTGGTCATGTAGTGTATGTACAGAACTATTTAAATGTGGGTCTTTCCAGATATGGATTGCTTAACCACTACAGTATATGATACGTTTACAGTACATTGCCATCGACATATGGGTCATTCCATGATGAGTTTGATATGTGTAAAATGCCATCCAAATATGGGTCATTCCAGAAATGGGTTTGATATGTTTGTGTGTATGATACCATCTACATCTGGTCATTGAGCACCATGGGGTGTGGGGTGTTGTGGGGTGGAGGCAGACATTGTCTAAGCTACATGGGGTTGGGATGTGGTCTGGATTAGACCGTTCACACTGCAGCTCTCACCTTCTATGTTCCAGTTGGGGCCTCCGGCTGGGGTGTAAAGTTATATGTTTTAGAAACGGCTACAACACAACGTCAATGAATCTAAGACTTATTCAGTGGGCTATGTCTCCATCCACTTACACTGTATATCACATGCACTGGACTAAATCTAAGTCAGCACATGCTTTGTAAGCAAATAAATACATCTTATAACGTTATAGTCTTTCAGGGAGTTTGCATTTCTGAAGCGAAGTGCATGAAAGATGTATGTCATAATAGAGCAATTGTAGAATAATTGTAAAATTATCTATCACAAATACATGGGTATTTACTAATATATCATCGCGTTAGATACTGTAAAGTCACATGGGGACTAAAGCAGTCTAAATATTAAAGGTAAACTCAGCTATATGACATCACAGTGTGGCGACGTATTTGCTCTTGCCAATTGGCGCCTTTCCGTGACGCATGGCTGGGTATCATATTGCGGAGTGTCCCTTTAACATGGTGCTGCTGTATTAGTGGAGGGCAGGCAGCATTCTAAACTAGAATACTCTACCGTGTCTGATACTCTCATGAAAGATTCTGGGATCATCTCTGTTCAGTGTCAGCATGGAGTCAGTTAGGGCTGGAACCAAGGCAGATAGACACTCTTTATGTGGGGTCATATTTATGTCTGCTGCTGATCAACTACTCACCAGTCTGTCATTGGAGTCAGTTTTAAAGTACATTTAAAACGGTACTATATGCATGTCTACGAAAAATGCTATCTAAAATGAATCCACTTGCATATGAATGTTTATTGGTTTGTGTTTCTGCTTGTTAATGATTCTTTTTTTAAACTATGTAAATGAAATGGTGGTCATTCTGAAACTGACTACACTATGCCGGGCTGATAGAAACATAGGAACAGAAGCATAGGGACATATTTAGGAGTGTTGTCCTGGTTAGTAAACACTAAAATGGATACATCAGGATTTTGGCAATGAGGCCCTTTATCTACGACCTCAGAGTCAGATTTAAGGAAGTTGTTAACTAGCGTTAGCGCAATGACTGGAAGTCTATGGTAACTGCTAGCATGTTTCCAGTCATTGTGCTAACACTAGTTAGCATTGGCTTGCGAAACAACATCTAACTTCATACTGGATGCTGAGACTCTAGGGAAGTTGTTAAAGGGCTTCATTGTCAAAATCCCAAAGTATCCCTTTAAGATAGAAGCAAGGACAGCTGTAATTTCACACTTACTCCCCAGGAGGAGATGGGGAGAGAACACATTCAGATGCTGCCAATCAGAAGAGAGCATGCAAATTTACAGTCCCTTAGAAACATTCACAGCAACCAACATTCATAGCAACCAACGTCATGCAAAATATGCTTTAAAGCTTTATTGAAATGGAAACTCAAACTCATTTAATCTCAGAGCAACATGCATGAATACAAAATGGAAAATACCCAAGATGGACAGGGATGAATATGCTATAAATAACTATGTGTGGTGTGAGTATCATAAAATATACTGTATGTCTACTATCAACATGGGTTCAAATCTAAAACTCAACTACACAAACAAATAATCTACAACTACATAATCCTTAGGGAAAAGATGTCATTGCATTGCAATATGAATGTGAGTATAATGCTCTCTGTATTATTACTGCTGTAATAGTAGATGTGTGTATTGCTGGCCAGGAGACGAAGTGAGGGAGGCAGGTGCTCTATATAAATGGCTGTCTGCATTGTCTGAACAATTACAGTAAGTAGACCCAGACCCACACATAGTGATTCAGCAATAGGCCTTTAAAATGGCTGCTGCCAGGGGGCCAAGCTCCACAATAGCTCCAAGGGTGCTTGGAAAAGTAAACATACTGTATGTCTATCTAAAGGCCTGACATACTTCCTGCAAGAGCCAGATAACATTTTATGTATGGAGAAGAGGGGAAAGGAGAAGAAAAAGGAGGAGGGGAGGAGTGGTGTAGATGAAGGTGCCTATAGGCTATAGACAGGACCCAGATGGCAGTGACATACTGTTAGATTTTCATTAGTCTCCCTCCCACTCATTCAAATATATTATCACTCTATTTTCTTTCTCTTCAAAAGCAGTACTCAGAGGCACTTAAAGTGTGTGTTATTTATGATCACCTATTATCCACTATTGATATTTCACTGTTCTGTATGGTTTAAAGAAGCCCTGTATCCCATAATACACATTTGCTCAGTGATGAAAGCAGAAAACCAACATGTAAAAGAAGAGAAGAGAACTGGATCATGCTAATAACATCATAGATAGAGTTAACAACACAGACATGCTGTCTCAACCATAACATCAACAGTATTATGCATCAGTGAAGAAAATAAATAGTGTTGCATGCAGACATCAAACAAAACAGAAAAAGCAACCAGAACAAAACACAAACACAGTTATGTGACAAAAGCCACAAAATATGTGAAATAATAGGTGATCAGGAGCCTTCTCAGGCAGACATAAACACAGTCAGGAGCATGCGGTAGCTGCATGTCCAGAGAGTCAGGGTGCTGTGACAGCCTCAGGAGCCATTTACCTTCGCTGTCAGACATGGCTCCCCCCAGGTCGTCCATGGTGAAGGCTATGTCTCTGTCGTAGACCCCACTATGTCCCAGTGTAGCCCTGGACTCCTCCCTCATGTGCTGCTGGACCTCCGGCAGGGAGTGGTTAGAGCCAAACTGGTCTCTGGAGTCAGCTGAGATGGGTGGTAGAGGGCCGGCTGAGGCTCTGGCCATGCCCATGGGCTCTCCTACAGGACTCAGAGGGCTCTCCTCCTCTGAGTTCTGAGCCACGATGGGGATGCGCCCGCGGCTCTGGCTTATAGGCAGGCTGGTGGGCTTGGTCCTGGCCACCCCCGTGCCGAACGCTCCGTCCAATGCTTCTCCTTCAATCTTCAGCCTGAGAGAGGAGCTGGAAAGGTCCCGTTTGATGGACAGATCCAGGCCATAGACGGAAGTGGGACGGGAGTTGGGGCGGGAGTTGGGGCGGGAGGAGGGGCGAGAGCGCGTGCCACTGGGGTAGGTGGTGTCGTCCTGTAGGGTAGTCCTCATGGTGGGTCCCCCCAGGCCAAGGGACTGGCCCAGGTTCTGGCCCAGAGAGCCAGCCAGGTTAGATCCCAGGGAGGAGTCCAGGTACTTCTGCTGCTCAGACAGGTTCTTCCTCAGGCCAAAGGTGATCTCATCCTGGAGCAGTCTGGCTCGCGTGGACAGGTTGGTGACAGACGAGGCTCCAGAGCCCAGGAAACTGCTGTAGTCTGGCTCCAGGTCTCTGCTCTCCTGGATGGAGGAGAACTTGGTTATCTTGGGATCCAACAGGGCTGCCTTCTTCTGGTTCTTGATCTGTTTCTGGTAGAGCACGGCGGCAGGGAGCTGCTTGGCAGCCTGTTTCTCCAGAGTCAGCCGGCTGATGCTGTACTTGTCAGCCTTAGGGAAGTGTCTGTAGCTGGGGTCAGTGGGGAGGTACTGGGGCATGGCCAGGCCTGAGAGGTGCTCCAGACCCTCTGTCCCTCGTCTAAACTCCTGCTTTATCTGTTGCTTCAGGAGCTTCAGCTCATAAGGCTCCTCCATAGAGTCCTCCTCTCCTTTACCGTAGCTGTGCAGACGCGAGTTACCAAGGAACTCCGCAACCTAAACAAAGACAATAAAATAATTTATCATCATCATCACAACACCCAAGTGAACAGGCAAATGCGGTATAGCAAAATACCAACAACAAAAAACTGAGCAAAACACACTGACATACAATATGTAACAACATCCCCATTCCACAGAAGAACATCTACTGTTTACATATCAGTTACCTCTGCAGTGCGCCTGGCCTCAGCGGCCCGGAGCAGCCTGTCAGCCTTAGACAGGTCCTTATCAGGCAGACTGAACCCTGACCCCAGCCCTGCAGAGCCCAGCGCTGTAGAGCCTTTAGTCAGCTGCTCTATGTCCTCTATCAGAACATAGTTCCTGGCATTGTGGTGGTCGATGTCAGCGTAGAAAGACTCAGCAGATATACTAGACATGGGGCTGGAGGCCATGCTCCTCTCCTCCAGGCCCATCCTCAGTTCCAGGCTGCCGTACTTCCCCACCCCATACCCACCCTCGCTGGAGGAGGGTACGATGATCATGGGCTGGTTCCGGATCACCTCGTAGTTGGTGGTGTTCTTGGACTGGTAGCCTGAGGACTGGGCCTGCTGGTGGGAGTGGGAGGCCTGGGGGTAGGACAGGCTGGGCACAGAGGAGTAGACTGACTGACTCTGGTAGGGGTGCTGCTGGTAGAGGGCCTGCTGCTGGTACATGGTCTGCTGGGGGTAGTGGCTGATGGCTTGGGTCTGGGGGACATATTGGGTGTAGTGGGAGTAGGGACTGGTAAGAGTGGAGTACTGGGAGTCAGCCTCAGTTTCAGGGGGAATGAACTGGTCGAATTCTGACTGGGGAGCTGTCCTGGGTCTCTCCAGGCCGTGGCTGTTCCCTCTGGTCTCCCTGATGTTGCTGACCTCACTGTCCGACATGTAGTCTCTCTCCTCAGCCACACCCTGCAGGTAGGCCCTCTCCCTCTTCTCCCTCTCCTGCAGCAGGGCATCCTTACGACGGTTGATGCCCATCTCCAGGTACCTGTTAGAAGGACAGGATGGGATTGGATTTATACAGTGCTTTCCAAGTGCTAAAAATGTGGAATCACTTCATACACACCAATGTGTTCTACTCATCTAAAGCATGTTATTGTATTGTAAATCAGAACTGGTTCTATATCGACTTGCCTGGTTCACAAATTGTTAAATTAATAAATTACCTCAGCTTGGCATCAATCTCTTTCTCCTCCTCATCTAGCTCGGCCTGTTTTCTGCGGAGCTTGGATGACTCTCTCTCCACCAGGTCCAGCTCCTTGTCGATGTCCTGCAAGATCTTGGCCCGGGCCATGGTGGTGTGACGGCCGAGCCGTCTGCGTGCTGAGTTGGTGCTGTAGCCTGACGGGCCAGTCAGAGGGTCATCCTCCGGGGGAGGGTTGGGTAGGGTCCTCTTCACCTTCTTTCCAGTGCCTGACGGAGAGCCCTGGCCCTATGACAGAGGGAAAAGCAATAAGATAAGAGATAAGATAGAGTACTTAATATTATTGCCAGGTATATTTTCAACAAAAATGACAACAGCATGCGATGAATGTGCTTAACTACGCCCCCTTTAACGTGGTCATGTTTAACACTATCTTATGTTACCAGTATTCTTACTACAGTGACTTACAGAGTAGGTTTCTGTGTAGTGGTAGCCTATCCTGTCCTCGGTGGTGGGGCTGAGAGACTTGGGGTCAGGCAGAGACTTCGGTCCAGGCTTCAGCATCCTAGGGCCAGAGGAAAACCTGGACGGGTCAGTGGTCAGCCTCTTCTGCCCTTCCTCCATGGCCTTACTCGCGGAGAGGGGGGACACGGGAGAGTAAAGCACTTTGGGGGACTTGGGGGCGAGGTCTGCCTTCAGGTAGGCGCTGTAGCCCACCTCTACGGGCAAGTGGCGCCTGCGGTCTGTGTCTGTCTGGCAGCTGAGGCTGCCTCCTCTCTGAGAGTTCTCTGGGGCTGAGATGTGTTTGATGATCTCCACCTTAGTGTCCATCTGGATGCTGGGGCATTTGATGCTGCCAGAGTGGTCGGTCTGGACAGAGATCTCTGCCACAGTCTGGATGGCGATGCTGGAGACCTTAGAGCCACCGTGTTTTCCCTCGCCGCTGTGCTTGCTGGAGCGGGAGCGCCGCCGCGACCTGGTTGGCATGTCCCACTCAACCTCCTGGTCCTCCTCATCATCAGTCTGAACACTGCTGTCTACACCCCTCCTGTTGTTCCTCTTCCTCCTCCCCACATACGTTCTATCTACCGAGTCCTCATCGTCTGTCTGGACCCCACTGTCCACTATCCTCTTTCCTACCACCCCTGTACCATACCCCTGGTCACCAGGCTGCTTAGACCCTGCCGACTGTTTCCTACTGAATTGCAGCTGGTCTTGACCTCCAACCTCTCTCTGACCCTCACCGGTTACATACTGCACCCCACCCTCTAGCTGGATGACAGTGGATGAGGTGGTGGACTCATCCCTTACAGGCCAGTACTGACCGTTATCCCCCACCCCTGCATACTGTGCCTCTAGCAGGTTGTCTGAGGTTCCTGTGGTACCGTAGTGCTCCTCTAGCTGGTGCTGTAGCTGCACCTGGAGCTGTTGGATCTGCTCTAGCTGTTCCCTCTGCTGGTTGTAGGTCTCCTGCTGTGCTACAAGGTGTGCCTGGTGCTCCTCTTCCTGTTGTACTAACAACTTCTGTTTCAGAGCCTGTAGAATAGAATAGACTAGAATAGATTAGAATAACATTGTTGTCCAGCCAATTGTCCATCCGCTTACAGTAACAGATACATTACCACAGGAGACATGTACACCCACATTCATACCTGTAGCTCCTCCAGCTCCCTCTGCACCATGATCTGCTCCTGCTCGCGGTAGCGCTGGATCTCCTGCCTCTCCCACTCCAGCTCCTCTGCCAGACACAGCTGCTTCAGCTTCTCCAGCTGCAGGAACTCCCTCTCCATCTGATACTGGGTGATCTTGCTGTCATCCAGCCCGGGGAACATGGGCAACGAGGCCAGGGCCTCCAGAGAGGCTGCGATGGCCTCCAGGGTCTGGTCAGAGTACAGGGCAGGGAAGCCAGTCATGATGTCAGCCAGAGCGCTGGGCAGCAGGTCCTTGGGCAGGCCAGTGCCCATGCTGATGATCTGGTGGCCAGGGTCGGTGGTGGGGATGAAGCCATAGGGGTATGGAGCTTGGGCTGGCTGCTCCTGGAGGGTGGTGGTAGGGGGTAGGGTGGTGCTAAAGATGGACCCTGGCTGGGTGGTAATGGCAAATGTATAAGGAACAGGGTCTGCTATGGAGGAGTATACCATTCCGTCTGAGGATCTAAGGACACTATAAGCAGGGACCTGGGAATATGGAGCAGTGGATATCCCAGTATACGCCCCAGCAGCTTTACTAGTGTAGTCTAGAGCTTCACCTGTCATGACGGGTGCAGAAATGTAGGTTTAAGTAAAACATCATACTGTATATACATGTTCTGTACAAAATAAAGGCCATGCAGATTTGATTTGGGGAGATCATAGCACTAAGCATGCAAGCATCTCCAGTCTGTCCAGCTAGCACGATGCAAAGCCAAAATATTGTGGGAGAACACGCAGGCATACGCATGCATCTGTGTAAAAAGAAAGAAAAGACAAAAGGAACAGAACATTGATGGAAATCTAGATCATTTCATAAATCATGCAAAAGTACAGTAAATGCTCATTAAAATCATAATGGAAAACAATGATAACTGAAATAATTTTCCATTCAGAAATCAAATTCAAGCAGGTAAAAAAAAGAACACACCAACCTGCGGAAATATTACCAGCTGTCAGGTCTACTGCACTGTCCAAGACTCCGTTATAGTCATATCTGGTCTTTCCATTATAGAGGAAGAGTCCTGCATCAGCCAGATTGGTCTCAGACATGGCCTTGCCGTTCAAGACCTTGATTCCATAGACCCCAGCATGATCATACTGATAGTGGTCGTCTCTGTAGCCGAAGTGGTTGTCAGGCTGGGTAATAACTGGTGGCTGGGTCCTACAGCTCCCTGTGAAGGGTAGCTTGTAGATGACGTCACAGCACACATTTTTCCCAGCTGTCAGATCTATGGGCGTCCCATCATCCTCTACGACCGTGGTCACCACACCTGGGCTGGTGCCGGACAGAGCCACCATGGCCCTAAGGGGTCTGGAGGTGGACAGGTCCACAGCCCCAGCCAGCTCTGAGAGCATGGTCCCCCCATTGCTGATAGCTGGGGCCATGGTCACTGGAAGCCTGCTATCTACTGTGGAGGCTCCATAGGACAGGTTAATTGGTATCTCTGTGTCTCTGGCTGTCACCGTGCTGACGATAGGCGGAGAGTCTACCCGCCTATACACTATCTGTGCCAGAGGCTCGAATGGTTTGTATGTGGTAAGAGGGAGAGGCATGGAGGCAACATAACTCTGCAGATCTAAAGGCTTTTCTGCTGGCTCGCTGGTGTAGGAGGCAATGGTGGCTGAACAGGTGACAATAGTGATGCTATCAGTTACAACAGCCAATGTGGTGGAAGGGGTGATCTCAGCACTCAGGTTCACTATCTCTGGCTGCACTGCCGTATGTCGGCCACTAGAGTTGCTACAGACGGACTGGCGACTCGATTCCTGAGGAGTCAAGTCCATCCCTGAATCAGTCATCTTTACACCGACCTTAATGGTGCGGAGGTCAATGGCATCACCGGAATAGATCTTCCCGTTCTGTTTGGGAGAGGGCTGGATAGGGATGGCCAATGCGTCTGACGCAGGAGCCTGGGGCAGCCTCTCATGGACCACAGACACAGTGGTTCTCTGAACCTCGGTGGTGACCACCTGAGTGACCAGGCTGGGCAGTCTCTCCGGGGGCTGGGCTGAGGTGGAGATAGAGGAGGAGTACACATGGCTCAGGCTGGACACAACCTTCTCAGGCCCACGGATTTCCTGGCTCTCTATCGACTCCTGGTGGAACTTCCTGGTGATGGTGACTGGAGCCACGGGGACAGTCTGGGGAACCTCCTGGCCAGAGGGAACTGACATTCTCCTGGTGTAGGCTTCAGATGTAATGACCTCCAGGGGGGTCTCAAACTCTGATGAGTAACTCAGGACCTCTGATACTGCCTGTGGCGGTTGCACTGCTGAGGGGATGGATTCTCTCCTGTATTGAACTTGGGCAGCATATGCCTCTAGAGGCACCTCTGCCTCTGCAGGCATTGTGATAACCTGGGCCATAGTTAGAAGCTGCTGCATGGTTATAGACGCTCTTCTTGTAGTGGAAATAGCCTCAGTTGTAACCACCTGGGTGGGTGTTTCATATTCTGATGGGTAAGTCATTACTTCAGCAAATGTGTATGGTTGTTGTGCTACAGAGGATATGGATGTCCTTCTAGTGGTAGTGGCCTCAGTTGTTATAACCTCCGTAGGCATTTCATACTCTGAAGCAAAAGTCATTACTTCAGCCACTCCTTGTGGTTGTGGTGCAGATGATCGTATTGATGGTGTGTCCTGCTGTAATGGCATTACCTCTGCCATGGTTTGTGGTTGCTGCATTTCCAATGGTATTGATGCTCTTCTAAAGATAGCCTCAGTTGAAACTACCTCTATCAAAGATGGTGACTGATGCATGGTTGAGGGTGTAGCTTCTACATGGATTTGGGTGGCCATAGCTCCCGTTGGTATTTCCTGCTGTAATGGCATTACCTCTGCCATGGTTTGTGGTTGCTGCATTTCTGATGGTATTGTTGCTCTTCCGGACATGGCCTCAATTGAAACGACCTCTGTAGGTATGTCCAGCTCTGCTGGTAAAGCCATTATTTCAGCCACATATTGTGGCTGCTGAGGTACAGCAGGTATTGATGCCCTTCTACCAGAGGCTTGAGTTGCAGACACTTCTACAGGAACCTGTGGCTCTGATGGCATCGTCATAACCACAGACACTGTCTGCGGTGGCTTGGCTGTTGGAGGTTTATACGGTTTCTTGATTGGAGCTGGGACATTGTGTACCTGAATAGGCATCTCAGACCCAGCTGAAACTGTCACCACCTCAGCCATACTGTATGGAGGCTGCATAGCTGATGGTATGGAAGGCTGCCTTTCTGTTGCTAGAACAGTGACTCCCTCTAGGGGTGCTGCTACTTCGACTGGTCCTATTGCTGCTGTTGGTGGTGGCGGCTGCCTCAATGAGGAAACTGATGCTTTCCTGACATTGTCCTGGGCTGAGAAGGCCTCAATGGGTGACTGCTGTTCTGACGGTGTGGTCCTAACCCCCGGGCCTGTCTGCTTAGAGGGGAGGATGGACCCTCTTCTGATGGGGGCTTGGACAGTGATACCCTCTGTGGGTGTGCCAGGCTCTGAGGGCAGAGTTATCACAACATACGTCTCCAGACACTTGGCGTTCCTTGGAGAAAGGGGGGACCTGGGTGAGGTAGCACTCATCTTGGATTCCACTGGGGTGGTCAGACTCAGAGACAGGGCATTGGGAGGTTCTCTGGTCCTGGGCAGTGTTGTGGCTGTGAATGGCTCTGCTGAGCTGGCTTTCGGAACCACTTCTCTGGTCCTGGGTAGTGTGTGGCTGGCAGTGGGAGACACTGGAGGTTTGACACTCTCCCCTGGTCGGTGGCTGAACACCAGCCCTGCAGGGATGGACACAGGCTTGGGGGGGACTGGAGGGGGTGCAGGGGCCTTGTGTACTGGACTGGGGCCTGGGGTTGTTCCAGTTGCCTGTGCCATTGTCAAAGCAGCTGAGACCGGCACTGATGTTGGGACTGAAGGTGGGATGGAAATGGAAGGCTTTTTGGGATAAACAGCTGGCTTTAGTAAGGTGGCAGGGGGTGGTGGAGGAGGCAAAGGAGGTGTTGGGGTATCTGCCAAAGGTATATATGTGTCTGAGCTGTGTACAGCAGGAACAGAGGGAGCAGTATAGAAAGGAGCAACACTGACAACCACAGGCCTTGCTGCTATCTGACTACTGCCTTCAACCACAGCAGAGGTGGTAGTTATTGCCACTGAGTTTGCCACAAGGTCTTGGGTTGTCTGGCTGAGCACCGACATGTTCTCCACATTGGGGACTATGATGACCACATGCCCCTGTCTGGTTGGGGTCATCATAACCTGAGAGCCAGCAACACCTTCTGGCTGGACATCCTCCACTAGTGACTGTACATTCACCACCACAGGCAGAGCTGCTCCCATGGCTATAGTGGTAGTCACGGTCGGGGAGACATTATGGATGGCCCTGATAGAGGTAGGCTCTGCTGAGGTTTGGGGCTGGGAGACTGATGTAGACCTAGGTGGAGGAGGAGGTGGGGCTTTTTTGGTGGAGGCTTGTCTCTGAATTCGGCGTGTCCCTATGGCTGGGACTACTACTGGGGTTGGAGGTGGGGCAGCAGTCTGGACAGGGACTGAATGCACCACTGTAGCCTGGGCAGGAGCCGAGGATGTCACAGGCAGTGGGGCTTGGGGTGAAACTGAAGAGGTGATGGTAACCAGGTCTGGCATTTGGACTACAACTGGAGCTGGGGCTGGAGTTGGAGCAGAGACTGGAGCCGAAGTTGACATTGCACTGGGAGCAGCTGGGACTGGAGATGTGGCTTCAGAAGGTACTGGGCTTGGTACTGGAGTTGGTGCTGTGACCTGCACAGAAGGTGGACCCTGAACAGACATCTGGGATGGAGATATAACCAGGTCTGGCATTTGGATTACAACCGGATCAGGTATGTGCACCACCACTGAGGCAGGGACTGAGGCAGGAGCTTGGGGTTGGGCTAGTGGAGCAGAAGCATGGACTGTAGTCGTAGCTGGTGTTGGTGCTTGGGTTGGATCTGTCACCACATCTGGAATTGTGACCAAAACTGTGGTTGGAGAAACAGCCATAATGGGAGCAATAGAAGGAGGGGAGATATCAGCAGGTGGCTGAGCTGCGAAGGGAGCTGCAGCTTTGGCCAGGTCTGGTGTTGGAGTGGACACTGGAGTAGAGTCAGAGGAGAGAGGACTTGGAGCTTGGAAAGAGGAGGAGGAAGTAGCATTGGAGGCTAGACTTGAGTCTGGAGTTGCTGGTGAGGTGGGCGGTGATACTGGAGAGATTGGTGATGTTGTGGTGGTTGTACTGGTGGCTAGAACTGTCTCAGGGGCAGGAGCTGGAGTAGCTTTCGCCTGGGGAACCTCACACACTACTGTGATGGGTTCAATCTCAGCTGCCTCTGTTATTGGGGTATGTTCTGAAAC